>NW_026067939.1:5248045-5423886 GCF_014885135.2 Alexandromys fortis
GGGGGGGGGGGGGGGAAAGGGAAATGGGAGGCTGGGAGGAGGCGGAAACTTTTTTTTTCTTATTCTCAATAAAAAAAATTATATTTAAAAAAAAAAAGAAAGAAAGGAATTGCATTGCTGGGATTTAAGAGAGTAGGAGAACCCAAAGAGTAGAACTAAGAATTGGGTTAGCAAATTTTTAGTAGGAAAAAAAGTCTCTAGAAGTAATTAATGGGTTCCTGTTTCCCAATTGCTCACAGTAGTGTTTAGAATGTAAATACTGGTTAAATAACTAAGATGGTTTTCTAACGTTTCAGATTACTTTATTCTGTGTTTGCATGTTCATTGGTGTGTTCATCTAATGCACAGAGCTCTGAGCATTTGCATCAACTTCTATTAAGAAATTTTAGGGAGTCACAGGATGTCTACCATTCGCATGAAATCATAAAATGACAAGGGAAGAGAGAGCCATGGAAAGAGGGATGCGAAGGATAGGAAGGTCTTGACGACTGTTTGATCTGGCTAACGGATGCATGAAGACTTATCAAAATATTCTCTCCCAATGAGTTAAAATAAACTCTGATATCACTTTTGAAGTTACTCGTTTGAACACTGCTGTGTCTTCTTAAGTAAAGAATTAACTGTGCTCACGTGCTTTGAAACCTAAAGGGAAGATAGCTACCATTCTGCAAGGCTGTCTCTGAGGTTTTTGTGACTGTAGCTAGGCAACCAAATTTGCTTCATCCTGATGAGTGCCCATGTTTCTACAGAAGAGGGGCAAAGCGGCGAGGGAAGGAGATGTGACCGTCAGTTTTGTTTCTGTTCTAACCTGTGGTCTGAAGCACCGCCGCAATCCTGAGACATCGCTGTCAACAATGCAGAGAGGCCGTCTGACTGAAGGAATTAGAAATGATGGAAGGAGCAGGTGGTTAATGTAAAAGGAATCTCAGACAAGTCAGAGGCATCCTTTTCTCCATCCTTCCTTCTGTTTATTGCCCTAATATCAAATTACCTTCTGGAGACTGGCAGCCTATCCTACCCAGGATGTCTTTCCGACTAGTTAATTCAATAGTTGAGATAATGAATAGTCCCCATCCCCCACCCCTGCTCCAGTAGGAGGGTATGACGTGGTCAGAAACATGCCACGAGGAGAAGCTCATTCATTTTCCCAGAATTATTCCCCTAGAGAAAATTAAGGGAGCACAGGAGACTGCAAATAGTCAACAGGCCCCAGAATTGATAGATTTCTGCTTTAAAATTCAGATTAGAAACCACTGGACAAGTTGGATATGCCCTGTACCAAAGCCAGTCTTTCACAGGAGCATGCCCCTGGATCTGTGATCATCCATCCCATGTGTGTCCTATCAAAGCCAGTACTCCATGCCTCTGGAGCTGTGTGGTCGTTTATCCTGAGTGTATCATGTGCTGGTGAGCAGTGGACCAAGTATTTAAGCACTATAGGGGTCGGTTTTGACATTGGTAGAATGAGACAGCTGGATTAGTTGCTTCTTCCGATTTTTAGGAAGTGCCCCTCTGATGGCTTTGCGTACTAAGTCAGGTGACACATTTCCAAAGGCCACAGACATTTGTTTAAAGCAATGAAGAAAAATGTGGACTAGCTTCAGTCTGCCATCATAAAAGGTCTGTGTGTTTCTACTCCCTCATCAACAAGAATTGGCAAACACTGTGATCATCATGCTGGTTTGGGGTTTTCCAGAAGCTCTTACAAACCAAGGCTGCTAATGAGATACTTTTGAAATAGCCCCCCACCCCCCACCTTGCATGAAAAAGCAACTTCAGAAATTGTAACTTCAGAATATATGGGCACTTATTTATAGCCCACCTTTGGGCTAAGATTTGAGATGACATTCTTCTTTCAACGAAGCTCTCCAGTGGCACACTGTGATTTATATTTTATTTGTCTGCTGTCTGCATACGCTGCAGAAAAGTTGAAAAATTATTCAAATACTGCCAAGTGTATTTACAGTTATTTTTCAGATTCTCCCCTCAAAACATTTTAAAGTCTTCACAGAGAATCAAGATCCAACTTCTCAAAGAGGGAGAGATGGGATGAGAGAAAACCAGGCTGCTGTCTTTATCATAGAAACTAGAGGGAGGTCTTAGGTGCTCATAGAACAAAGGGCTGGGGAGTGCAGGCAATAATTCTCCATTTGCAATGGAGACTACCCAGTCTCTATAGATATTTTATGCACTGTGTCTGTCTAGTCCATAAGAGTTAGGAGCACATAGGCTAAGGATCTTGTAATAGACTCCAAACCAGAACACTACTAGAGGGAGGAAGAAAAGAGAGAGGGGGAAGGGAGGGGGCAGGAGAATGGAGGGAGAGTTTCCCTGGTTCCTCAAATAACTATGATTTTATTTTGGCAACTGGCTTTCAGTCTTTGGAGATAGGAATGTTACAGAAAGAAATGCAGGCATGATGGTGCACACCTTTAATCCTAGCACTTGGGAGGCAGAGATAAGTAGCTCTCTCTGTGAGTTCAAGACCAGCCTGGTCTACAGAGTAAGTTTCAGGACAGTAAGGGCTACATGGAGAAACATCTTAAAAAGCCAAAAAGAAAGAAAGAGGAAAGAAAGAAAGAAAGAAAGAAAGAAAGAAAGAAAGAAAGAAAGAAAGAAAATGCAGACACCTACAGCTTCTCATCTCAAGTGTGTCTCAAGGGAAAACTCCAGCCTTGCATGAAAAGTCCAATAAGAACATTTGCAACTGGTCACTCGCAAACTGGAATTGATTCAGTTTTCAAAATGATAGTAAGATTTGCTGTTTCTACCTTTCTATCTCCTGGGAATTCTTCCGCAAGCTCCTCCTCCTTTTATCTCTGTCCTCCATAGGGTCCTTTCTCATCCCTGAAGAATGAATCCCTAATCGCCTGAAGAATTCTTCTTTCTCACTTTTATTTACTTCTCTCAGATGTTCTAGTGTGTGTGTGTGTGTGTGTGTTGTTCAGGTGTGGTGTATGCACATGTGTGGGTACACATGCTTATGGATTATGGAGGACAGAGGAAGATGTCAAACATCTTTCTCTATCACTCTTTGCCTTATTCCCCTAAGACAGAGCCTCTCATTGAACATGGTGCTTGGTTGGCAGTTCCTAACCTCAGCAATCCTCCTGCCTCCAGCCCTCCCAACACTGAGGGTTACAGGAGAATGCCTGCACATGCCATGCTTTCTATGGAGGCACCGAGATCAAGACCCAGATCTGCTTAATAGAACAGGTCTTGCTTCCCTCCGATATCCTGTGTTCTGAGTAGAAGTGCATGTGGTCATGGTTTTCTTCTGGACTGGGACTGAAAGGCAGATGTGGTTGGTGTTGGCCATCATATTCATCTCTCAAAAATTATACAGAACATATATTGTGTACATTTTAATAGAACTTGCTTGCATTTATTTATCCTTAATATGTAATTAATAATGTACCAGTGTATGTCAGTTACTGAGATACTTAAACAAAATGAAGGATAAATATTTGGGGGAAAGCAGTAAGACCAGAAATTTCAGAGATTACCAATGCTTGGGTTTTGTGCCAGGTTGCACAGCTATATTCCACTGTACCAAATTTCAGTTTTCAATAATAAATGATAATTTTCCTGAAAGAGGAAAAGAAAAAGACAAGCAAGGTTTAGGGAGACAGTTTCTATACTTGGAAGCCTTTGTTCTTTATAGGTAAGAACATGTGAATCAAAATTGGTTCACGTAGCAACAAACTATATATACTGAGTATATACATGGGTATAGCCACCCTCCTTTTAACTCAGCCTAATCTGTGTTAAATTTCATGTACCTCAGATCCTGTAGAGAGTGCTTTATTTATTTATTTATTTATTTATTTATATTTTGTGTGAGAGAGAGCGAGAGGGAGGGTTTTATATATCTATGTATCTATATATCTATATCTATATATCTCTATCTCTCTATCTATATCTCTCTCTACATATATATATATCAGTGCACCACATGCATTCAGTATGGTCAAAGCCAAAAGAGGGCATCAGATCCTTCACAGCTGGAGCTACAGACAGTTGTGAGCCATCATTGTGGTGCAGGGAACCTGCACAAAGCAGCAAATGCTCTTAACCCCGGAACCTTTTGTTTTAAAGTATTTAACAAGAAGTTCGCATATATTCAGCATGAAGATTTGATGCACATATGTATTATACTAACTACCATCCTCCAACTGGTTACCATTTCTGGTGTTACCTATCATTATTATTTTGTCTGCCTGTGTGGTTAGAATGTTTAAGTCAACGGACTAGCATGGTTAGACTTAGGAATGGTTTAGACTTACGAACGGTTAAGTCTGCCCCTTTATCAAATTTCAAGCAAGCAGTACGTTATTAATCATTGTGATTAGCATGGCATACATTAGTCACACACTCAGACGTGTTCTACCATTCCACTCTCTGCCTTTCAGAGTCAACACAGAAAGGAGATCATGCAGTATTTGTCTTCCCATGTCTGACTGATCTCATTCAACACGATTGCTGTCCATCTTTCACGTTTATGGTGTCCCAAAGGGAAGGGCTTCTTTCCTTTCGATGCTGAGCCATGCTCCACTGTAGTGTATTTTCTTCCGAGTTCTTTCGTTCATTGCCACTTAGCATCTGTATCCTGGGTGTTGTGAGTGGTACAACAATGGATCTGGGTGGGGCAGAGCTGCTTCAACGTCAACACAGAAGTGTGATTGCTGGCCCATACACGACTGCTGTTTTTAATCGTTCAGGGCGCTGCCATCCTGCTCTCTGTAACGGTTTGCCTTCTGACATTCCCACTGACATTTCTACTTGTTGCTTTAAAGCACGTGTTGCCGCTCTGGCTTTTAAGAGGTGGTTAAGTTACCAGCTGGACTTGCCATAGTTGGTAATGGCCTTCATAACATGCATGGACCTCCCAAGAACTGGTGAGTTTAAGGTTTTAAGAGAAATAAAAAGTTACAGACATGTTGTTTCCCAAGACAGCACAAATTTCTTTTATAAGTTGCTCCCATATTCTAAAAATTGTAAATTCTAAAGGACATGTTGGGCTTTTCCAGTCAATGTTCTCACCCTGAATATTTTCACTCTTTTTTTTTTTACCAGAAGTCTCTTTTCTTAGTTTTACCTCCCCCCCCCTCACTATCCCCAAAGCTCTGCTCAAATGACAAATATCATGATGTAGGATTCCCCTCTGTATGCTGTGAATATGCTTGCTATATTACCATTGGTTAATAAAGAAACTGCTTCAACCGATGGCAGGCAGAATATAGCAAGGCAGGAAATCCAAGCAGATATAGGAGCAAAGGGCTGGATGGGGCTTCTGTAAGCAGAGGAATGCCGTGGGTTGCCCACTAACTGCTAGAAGCAAGAGGAGAGCCACAGGCAGATATTGTTTTCTCAGAAGTTCCATCCCTGCTGATTAATCTCGGAGTCCTACCATTCTGGTTTGTAGTGCTTCACTGTGACAACCCTCGGGAGCTAAATCATTCTTCTTCTATCTTATTATCTTAGTCTCTTCTTAAATTTTCAAATTATGTGAGAAATACAATCTCCTATTAAAAACTGGAATAATACAGGGTCTGCCATTTATAGCAAGCTAAGCTGCCGTGGGTGGGAGAGACTCGCAGTGCCTCGCAGGGCGTTTCATTTAGTCCCTAGTGTGACTTGCTCTAATAGTGGTGTCCTTTTACAGACGAGAACGCAGAAAGACGAGAGAGTGAGTAACTCCCCTCTGGCTAGATAGATATTATAAGACAGGCAGGGAATCAAAACCCCAGCGTGAATCCAGGGCCTGAGCTCTGAAACACCCTGTAATTGTAGTCTGGTTGACTCCCATCCCCAAACCATGGAAGTAACCACAGTCGTTTTAGTACCCGCCACACTTTCCCGGATGTATAACTCCCCATTACCCACCCGGAAATCCTATGCCATGGAGAGATAAGAGCAGTATCTTTCCTGATCTCTGCATTTCTAAATAAAACAAACACACTCCCAGCCAGTGAAACCAGCTGAGTAAAGACCCCAAGTACTGGGGTTTCTGGGTCTGTGGTCTTTGTCTTCCAAACATTACAGCAGTGTTGAAGCACCAGAAGTCACCGAATCTGGGGCTGTAACATCCCCTCTTTCCCCCTTCTACTGCTCCAGCCATTTCTGTGGTCCAGTAAGAAGCAGGCAACCTCATTTTTTCCTGAAAGAATTACATTTCATTATAGCTTGCTTTTTTTCTGCTTATCTTAAATGTTTACCCATAACACAAAGCTTTTATATATCATCCACTTGTGTTTACTGTGTGTATACTTTAAGAAATGATATTCTATACTGTGGATCTTTAAATCTGTCTGCTAAGACGAAGGAAATTCTGTGCACCTCCTTGTAATACCCTGCAAATGGTTGGTTGAACTAGAAAGCTCACACTAGCGAGTGTGGCAGCAGTTGGGGTGGAGGAAGAAGTGGGAAAGGGGATGTTACAGCCCCAGATTCGGTGACTTCTGGTGCTTCAACACTGCTGTAATGTTTGGAAGACAAAGACCACAGACCCAGAAACCCCAGTACTTGGGGTCTATACTCAGCTGGTTTCACTGGCTGGGAGTGTGTTTGTTTTATTTAGAAATGCAGAGATCAGGAAAGATACTGCTCTTATCTCTCCATGGCATAGGATTTCCTGGTGGGAAAGACCAAATTAAATACAAAAACAGCCCACAAGCACAGTTACTTTTAGGGTTGTTCTTACCTTTGCACTTGTTCGTGGTACTAGATATTGGAAGGTATGTTTTGTAGGGTCCTGGGGATAAAAACCACTCTAAGAAATAGTTTTGTGGGGATGAACTGAGGAGACAAAAGTGAAGAGGTCTGACATGTGGACGCCCCAGGTGCTGGTGAAATTTAGATGCCTCCTGCTTCACACCGTGCCTTGGTGTCGCTATCCTCTAACGCTCTATTCGAAGTTCTGCATTTCCTTAATACAAATTCTATTCATGGGCGAGAAGCTTGGCAAACCTCCTCACAAAGTCAGCACATGATTTACTGCTAAAGCACACAGTTTACAGACCTCAGGACTTAAGAAGGTTCTTCTTGTGTGTGAGCACGTGCATGAGTGTGTTTGTGAGTGTGTACACAAGTGTGTGAGAGTGTGCACAAGCATCTGTGTGCATGTATGAGTGTGTTTGTGATTGTGTGCATAAGTGTGTGTGTGAGTGTGCATGAGCGTGTGTGTGCAGGCAACGAGTGTGTGTGTGTGTGTGTTCACACTGTTCCCTCCCAGAACCAGTCACTGAAGTCTGCACAGGAAGCTTCCCCTTTGTGTTTCAGTCTGCCCAATGTCACTTATCGCTGGCAGTCTGAGCTTCAGCAGAGGCTGGCTTTTCACCCATGAACACAAACACATGGACAGGAATGTCATGTACTGCTTTGTGTGAATTACAACAAACCCAAATGCTATTGTGTCTAACTAAAGACACAGGTGTCTCTTTAAATATAGCAACCAAACTTCCAGAGATGAGAAGAGTTTGAAAAGCAACAGCTAAAGAATGCAGATGCTTCCACACAGACAGCCACTGTCCCAAGAAGATTCTCTAGATTAGTCACCAAGACCTCAGAAAAGAAGAAGAAGAAGAAGAAGAAGAAGAAGAAGAAGAAGAAGAAGAGGAGGAGGAGGAGGAGGAGGAGGAGGAGGAGGAGGAGGAGGAGGAGGAGGAAGAAGAAGAAGAAGAAGAAGAAGAAGAAGAAGAAGAAGAAGAAGAAGAAGAAGAAGAAGAAGAAGAAGAAGAAAAGAAACGTGTTTGTCATTCCTGCAACTCTGTAATTTTTATCCAAGCTGTTCAGCGGGCATTACATCACTTTCACATGGTACAGTGTGGTCTAAGCAGTAGGATTCCTTTTGGACTGTCAGGGTGGGTCACTCCATGTGGAACAATGGTTAGGATGGTGGTTCCGCATGTCTGCAGGCCCCTCCTGATCTTGCATGATATGTTCTGAAATGTCACAAATGACCACAGGCAAGCTCATCTCTGATGCTGCTGTGACTGTTACATGGAATTACCTCACACACAGTGTACCCACCTCAAAAGGGTTGGGTTTTGTTTGTTTGGTTGGTTGGTTGGTTGCAGCATTTCACTACATATCTCTGGCTGACCTGAAATTCACCATGTAGACCAAGCTAGTGTTGAACTCAGAGATCTGGCTGCTTCCTCCTGGGTGCTGGGATCTGAAAGCGTGTATGAAAGGGTGACATTGAAATTTGCAAATCTGTTGTGGAGGCAAGAGACCCACACCTTGCTAACTGCATCGACTGCTTGTCTCTTAGGAGGAGGAGAGGGAAGAAGACCTTTGCTTTTTTCCCCCTTTCAATCTTCTTTTAATCTCAAAATCCTGTCCTTCACCTAAGAAATCCATGTTTTTAAGCAACATGTTAAAAGGTTCTGAAGTTGGTAACCTGAGAAGAAGCTGTGGTGCGCTGAGGAACACTGGCTGACAAAATCGAGTCCAGCTCCTCAGCATGGTGTTGCTGGGGTTTGCAGCCCCCTCCTCCCCCGCTCCACAGTTCTTCTCTGCCTCCGCACCCAATGTCAACTCCTTGCATTTGTATTTGGCTAAAACCTAACTGTTCGATCAAACACGTGGAGTTCCAGCAAAATTTACTGACTTCAGTGGCTGATTGTCACTTAGGAAAGCCAGTGAAGAGCAGCATGTCTGGTGATTACCCTGTCCTCCCTCCTGGCTCCCTGTATTCCCTTTACCTTCTCCCTCTCCCCAGTCACTTCCAAGTCTTTTCTTCCTACCTGCTGAGGAATGCCTTTATCATCATTCTCCACAGAAAACCCAACTTGCCTCCTAGTTAGAGTTTTGCCCAATTTCCAAGCCACCTCTTTCTTAGCTAGCCATGTGTGTCTTCTTAACCAATCTTAGGACACCCCACCACATTCTGTCTTAAAAGTTATAAGAGCACAGTCGCACACAGCACTTGCTATGCCAGGTATTATTTTAAGCAGCACTTCATATAAATTAGCTCACTTGAGCCTCATGCCAGCCTTTGGAACTGGCACTGTTACTCCCCACTTCACTGATGAAGGCGTAAACCTCAGGGGAGTTACTTAGCCACTCACACCATTGCTAAGGAGTTAACTAAATGCAGAGCTACTCTCAATCCAGCTGGAGGCCATGCTCCGGCTCCTCTATATAGTTTCTTGGTAGCTACTTGTAGGTTTAGGTGTAGTGTGTCTCCTCTCTTGGCAGTCTGTGGCTTTTGGCACATAGAAAGTTTTCTCCAAGTGCTTGAGGAGTGAAATAACCTAAATGGGATTTTTTTTGGGGGGGTGTCACCTTCTAAATTTGGAGAGCCATTGGAGATACATCTTCTGTTTTTTCTGAGAGGGGAATTTCTGCCGGTAGGAAAGGATAATACATGGATTTCTTCTGGAAGTCAGACGGTTCCCTCATACCTAAGTGCTTTTCTTTTTAGTTTGTTTTCTTCAGGCATGTTCACACTTATATTTTAAACACTGGAAATGGAAAGATCACTTGCAAATGCCAACTAGGAAGAATGTTTATTTTAAACAATGCCATTCCGGTGTACCAGCTGCGGTTGCTATGCTTGCCGGTCGGTTGCTAGGAGTACCAAGGAGCGTTAAGCTTATGATGTCAGCATGACAAGTTGCTTCAACCCAACATCCCATCGGCTGATGATTCTCTGGGATGAAGAATCTTTAGCCCTCTGCCATGATAACAGCTTGATTTTTAACTTACAGAAATAATTCATACTACAGAATGATTAAATTAAAATCTAGTTCTGTTCTAAGGCTGGGAGGAAATTTGGCACTTTACAAGACACCTATGAGTTTCGGATTCAGAGTTTAGGACAAAGGGTTTTGGTTTTTGTTTTCTCCTCAAGGAATAGTTAAATAATTCTAGGGGATTAATATCCATGTTTCATATATTCCACAATTCTCTTAGTTGCTAGATTTTACTGATACTTCTGAAAATTTACTTTTTTTTTTTTTTGAAAATTTACTTTCATAAAAGATGAGAGACTGATGTCTTCATGATTGTGTCTAGCCTCCCTCCCCCACAAAGGCTAACTCACACAACTTTCATGTCATTTTTAATACCACACACCTATTAAGGAACAAGCCTTGCTGTTCACATAAATACATGAATAAGTTTGCCTTTTGTGAAGTAACAAAAAGGTGTTTTATTAAATACTGATTTCAATGGAATTTTAATTACTTTGAATTTGTGATTCCATTTCCTTCTTTCTACATTTTTAGCTACTCCAGATGCGTATGTTATAATTTATCTATATTCTCCAGTTTTATTTGGCTATATCACCTCCTGTCTTAGAAGACTAACCCTTAGAAAATTAACACTGGATTAATTAAGACCTTATTAACACACACACATACACACTACAGTCTCATAAGGCTTGAAGTAAGTTTATAGTTCTGCATTGGGCAGCATCTATAGCAATCCTGGGTATATACAGTATGTTGGCCACAGACTGGATGTATCTCTCACCATCCTTCATATTCTCCAGGAACCATGTCTCATCCCTAAGAAGCTCTCTGAGTTTCTTCTTATAACATGAAAGTATATTTAAGACTCTCTTTTCTTAAAAAAAAATAAAGATTGGGGGCTGGAGAGATGGCTCAGAGGTTAAGAGCACTGACTGCTATTCCAGAGCTCCTGAGTTCAATTCCCAGCAACCATATGATGGCTCACACCCATCTATAATGAGACCAAATGCCCAGAACACTATATATATAAATTAATTAATTAATTAAAAAATAAAGATTTAATAGTATCAAATGCATTCTTTATACTGGTCGCTTGAGAACATAGTGCCTTATTTAATCTCCATCCCAATTGAATATGGTAGTTCTTATTGTTTCCATTTGGGGGCAGATCAGAAAATTGAGATGTAGGAAGGTGAGTGGAATAAAGTAAGCAGCAAATGTCAGTGTCAGGATTGAAACTGGAATGGTCTAAGGCAAAGATGTGAATGATACTTCCACCTCAATTGGGTTTGCTATGTGAATTGTTTCTGCCAGAATTGTTAAAATGAGCCTTTATGTTGAATACAGTAGCTTCCCACCCAGCCAGAGGACACTTGGCCAGGCTGTAGTGTGGAAGGAGGGCCTTGCTAATGTCAGTGACTTCTGCTTGCTACATGACTAGCACAAATCACCACCTATAGCAACCTTCCCCATAGGGTGGATGAAAATAACCCCAGTTCAGGAATAGCCATCAGTGGTGTGGTCGTGAATGCTAGTAGCTGCTATCTGAATGAAATTTCTTGGTGAATACTGTTGGCTAATTGTGTGGTATAAACACTGTCCTCATGAGGCCTGTCTAAGCACCTCCAGGACACTATTACAGTGACTATGATGGGTCTTCTTGGTTGTAAAGTTGACTACATCTGGAATTAACTAAACCCAAATGAAAAGTCACAACTATAAGGGACTTCTTTCTTAGTTAAATCATTTTCATTTTAAGTGGGAATACCCACTTCTAATACAGATGTTTGAAGTGGGAAGATCCACTTTGAATCTGGACCACACCTTCTACTGGCAGCATATATAAGGGATTTGGAAGAAGGAACTTCTTGTTCTTTGCCTGCTTGCTCTCACTTTGACTGGTAAATTTGTTCCTTCACTGATGTTAGAGCCTACTTCTTCAGGATTCTGGCATATTTTAAAGACCAGCTGAGACATCCAGCCTCATGGACTGAACAACTACTGTATTCTTGGACCTTCCACTTATAGTCAGCCTTTGTTGCATAAGCTGGACCACAGCTTATAATCCTTTTCTTTATTTATAAAGATATTTTGTCTGTAAGTTCTGATCCTCTAGAAAACTCTGACTAATATAACCACTATTGAACACTTACCAACTGCTCCACACCATTCAAAGTACATATTACAGCTGCTACAGCACATTCCTACATATTTCACAGAGGAGGAATCAGAGATTCATTAAATTGTATTGGACATCTAAAGCTGCCACATTCCTTTCTGAAAAAAAATTACAAATACCTCACCATGCTAACCTTTGGATTTCTAATAATTTAGAAGGAACTATTTTGAGTTTTGTTAAGATATAACTCATGGGAAAATGGGAATCAGTTAGACAATCTGTATTAACATTCAAACTCTTCTACTAATATTTTCAATTGAAAAATTTGGCCCATAAATCATTACTTATAAATTTATGAATTATTGTGGGAACTCCTTCTGCCAATAGCCTTTAAGATACCAGCCCACTTGGGTGTGGTCTCTTGCACTATAAATGCAGATGTAAAGATTGCGTAGCCTCTCTTGGCTGCTGGATTCAGTTCCTGTTATCCACTCGTACAGAGTACTGTTGATCTGTGAGTCTACCCCCTAAATAAAGAACCCTTTATTATACTCCATTCTGAGCTAGTGTGGGGCTACTTTATTGTAGTCGCCTACAATGAATATGTTTTAGGCCAAAAAAGCAAGCTTCTTTATCTCCCCTCTCTCTCTTCCTCTCTAACTGTTGCCAACCATTTTCCTCTTCTTCCCACATTTTTCTGTGTAATTTTCAATGTTTGATCTAGCTTGTGATTCTACTTGTCATCACAACTCAAGACTGTATTAATAAAATATGACTTCTCCTAAGTTACACACATGAGGAGAGAGAGAGAGAGAGAGAGAGAGAGAGAGAGAGAGAGAGAGAGAGAGAGAGAGAGAGAGGAAGTGAAGGGAGGGTGAGTTTAATCACAATTATTTCAATCATTTCATGTCACATCACATCCAACACATAGAGCCCAATTAGAACAAATTTGAAGCCAAGTGAAAGACCATAAGAGGAGTTTGTCATGATGTGCTGAATTCTCATTATCTTTTGTGGCATTATCAATTTGGATATAATGCTTTTAGCTACTTTTTTCCTGTATAGATCAGGATAACTTTCTATTAACTAATAGGATAGTGTAATTTTTGTTTTCAGAACTTTCAGTATAAATATCCAGAGAACAAAAGGTAAATTGTCCATTTGATTGGTTGGACTATGAATACTTAGATAATTTTATTTACCTCAGTATAATTACATATCAGAAAGGATGGATTTTATATTCTGGTGGGTTTGTAAACCCAGCATCAGCTGTATGCTCAGCATACAACAGGAACACATAGGTAATGCTGAAATAATGTACTACAATTCTTACCCTTTTACTAAAAGTGTTATAAAAATTCTATAAGATATATGTGTATATATAAATAATTAAATGTCTTATGGTTTTATCTCTTGCTAAAGCAAAGAATACAACTTTGGGGGAACTTATCTTTAGCAACAAATTATACACAAAGAAGAAGAAAACAGAGTTATGTAAGAAATATTGATTGCAGTGCTGACTGTATAGGAAGAACAATGAGATGTACATAAATATCCCGGGAGAGTGGATCCATTAAATTAAATAATTATTTCAAGTGACATTTAGTCATCCAGTAATAGAGATGAGAAGCTGATATAGCAAGATGTAAAGGCAAAGGCAGGGTATATCATATCATGTAAGACAAGAGCTAGAACGGCCAAGGGTATAGTGGACGTTGTATTCAAACCTACCAGAACCCAGTCTTGGGTTCTTTTAATTTGTCAGACAACCTATGGCAATTGCTAAGCTTTTTTAGAGTTTAATTCCCTTCTTCATATGGAAACAACATTCTTGGTTGTAAATGGAGGCTTCTCCATCTCGCCAATCCAGTCTGGATTTTCTCTGTCAACCAGTCCCTTCAGTTGCTCATAAGATAACCACCCAGAGGCTTAATATTAATTGTAATTGTTTGGTCAACGACTTGGGCATATTACTGACCAGCTCTCACAATTAAATTGACTCATTTCTACTAATCTGTGTATTGCTACATGGCTGTGGCTTACCAGTGATGCCCTGGCATGTTACTCCTTTAGCAGTTACTCCCAGACTTTGCCTTCTTTTTCTCTGCATCTTTGTTTGCATTTCCCACCTGGCTCTCCTCTGCCTGGTCACTGACCGAAACAGTTTTATTCATCAACCAATGAGAGAAACACACATTCACAGCATACAGAAGGACCTCCTACATCCTGCATCCTACATCACTTGGGTTTTTTGATGTTGTTGTTGTTGTTTATTTTTTGTGGGAATTTAATAAACAAGTATTTAGATGGCCACAACAAAGCATAGTACATTGATTTGCTACATACACACAAAATAGGGACCGACAGGGAAAACTGATAAGAAAAACATAATGCTTTGGGGTGGAAGATTTGAGGGTTAAGTTTCAAATAATTTTGTATTATATAACACATAAGCAATAGGTAGAAACAAGCAGAAAGAGAGATCCCTTAAAAGTGTACTATGAATTAGGCTTGTCTTGAATTTAAGTGTAATCAGGTCAAACAGGTGCAATCAGCCATTAGAGCACCACCATGATTGCAATGGCAGCCACATGTCTTTCAGACTGATGCCTCTGCTTCCTGCTGCTTCCAGACTCCTGAAATTCTGCAGCCATTTTTCGGTTTGTCCAGTTTTCACTTCGCAGTTGTGGCATTATACTGATTTGTATGATCAAGTTGTGAATGGAGTTACATCATCTAGTAATGGTGCTGAACCTTGGGGTTCCCACTCACACAAGGAGGGTGCCTTTCCCTTTGAGCAGGGCGTCCTCTTCCTCTCAGATTACTAGATCATACTCAACTATTTTTCTTCCTCTTTGTCTGATTTTCCTCCACAGGACTAAAATGGGTACAGATGAAGCAAAGGTGCCAATGCTATTATCCCTTGATCTGAAAGTGATTAATAATGTTTTCAACACCTAACCCATAGATCCAATAAATATAATTTGGCTGAACACCTCACAAAGTCCACGGTGAAATGTTTGTGTCACAACTTAACTGAAAGCAAAATCACAGGTTGCTTAATATATCTGATGCCATCATGATAGAGTTCCAGGTAGAAAAAAATCAATAATAATTATCTTGACATAAATTATTTTCATTCTGCAGGGCCTAAGACTCAGAGAAGTTTTTCTGAGTTTTCAGCTCAAGAAGATATAAAATCCAGAGTTAAACATAAGCCCAGGGCTTGTTACCACCTGTTCAAATGTGAAAGTTGGTTCTTTAGGCACAGCAAAGCCTGCTTTGCTTCCTCTTATTAGTGGGGACATTTAATTAAACCAAGATTGTCTTTGTGCCTGACCAGGGCATCTACTGATGAGAATAAAATTGATGGGAGAGGAATAGTTAATAGCAGGAGATACATGGGAATGAGAAATAAAAGAACCATAGTCAAACTGAAGAATATTGCCATTGTATATTATATGTGACATTTACTACTGTGTCTAATAATGCATCCCCTACTCTCCAGCGGCCATGCTATTTCATTACTTTAAGTTATGGAAGCTTTTGTTTTTAAAACAGAACAAAAAAATTATCAGCCCACCGTTCCTTATAAGAGTGTATGTTTAATTGTGCTCCCTGTTCATTATATTTGAGCATTGCCATTCACCCAGAGGAACACTGACAAAACCATATAAATAGCCGTGCCTCGCTTTTTCAAGGTATTTAAAATTCTATTGTTGTCTCCATAAGCCACAGAGGGTGGGTTATTTTTCATGGACAGACAGTGCATTCTTCTCCTGGGGTTTTTATGGACAGACTGTATGAAATGATAACACAATGAATGGGGGACCAGCTCTACTATATCAAGGGCTTAAATCAGCTATTTCAGACAGAAACTCAATGTAGTAGGACACGTTTCAAATAGGTCTGCAGGTACAAGCTTTAACACAAAATTCCAGCGTGTTTTGTGATTAATTCTCATGAACGGTTAGTGGCATTTTGACACTAAATTTGAGCTAAGGTGAGGGAGATTTCAATAATGTAGGGTCAGGTGGTGACCTGAATAAAATCAATCACATTTGCATGTCAGAATTAAAATAGATTGTGATCTCTCTTCCGAATGGCAAGGATTTGGATTGCTGGGGAAGTAGAGGAAAGGTGAACTCGCTACTTATGTATTCATAACATGTGATGATAGTCACGATTCTATAATCACAAAGCTCACTCCCATTTCCACACTGTCTTTTCCTGAAAGGGAAGGGCCTTTGCGGTCATTGTTTAAGAAGAAGCCATTTTAAGGTTAATTTCTGATTAACCCTGACATCATCATTATCATTAGAGTTTCCATTTTATTGTTACATATTAAAACATGTTTTGGCAATAAAAAATAGTTAAAATTAAAGTGTCTTCTTCAAACTGTCTCTACGGAGTGTGAAGAAATGTCTATTTGCAATTAATGGTGCATAAAATAAGAATTATTCCCTGTTTGCCAATAACATATATTTTTATCAGTTTGAAATTCCTTTAAATGAAAAAATTCACATGGAATTAATTTTTATACATAGCCTTTAGTGCAAGCCTAAGTTTACGGATAAAAAGGTGATGCGTTTTTCTTTCCACTTGCATTTCTCATGAGAACTCTAAGCCCACGGGTAGATTCTCTTTATCCCAAACCATTACATCATATTTTTAAAATTACTATTATTTGATAGCTGAATTTATCACCCCATGATAATAATTATAATGTACTGTACAATCTCCATACAGTAAAATAATTTTTAAGCCATTGAAAGAATTTCAATGTGATATTCTATGAGTCCATCATTTGGTCTTCTTATAATCATTACAACTGCTATGCTTATAAAGAAATGGTATGAATGTAATATCTTGGACAGAGAGCACATATTTTGCTTATCTAAAAATAACAGAAGAAACATGCAACCGCATATAAAACAAAAATATTCTTTGTGGTAGATCTATCTTAATTATTTATTATTATTATTATTATTATTTTGTTTTTTCGAGACTGGGTTTCTCTACATAGCTTTGGAGTCTGTCCTGGACCTAGCTCTTGTAGACCAGGCCAGCCTCGAACTCATAGAGATCCACCTGCCACTATCTCTCGAGTGCTGGGATTAAAGATGTGTGCCACCACCGCCCAACTTTTTTCAATTATTCTTTAATCTATATATCTCATCCACTCCCAAGGAGGAGACAAAAGGATTTCTTAGGATTAGAATAACCAGACAATTTAATATCTAAAATTTGAGAGTGAAAGGTTCTCACTAGTTGTGATCTTGGGGCATCCGACAACCTCATTTGTCAAGAACTCAAGTACAATAAAGTGATAACGGATAAGAAGTCAAAAGGTCAAGAAAGGGACAAATGCACCAAAGCATGTCTCCCTGTCTTTGATCTATCAGCATACAATAAGCATCACTTAGCAGCTTGAGAGATGGGATGGTCCTATCTATACCACTGTTCCCTTAATCAAAAAGGAAACTGTTATTCATGGTAGGCCACCAATCATAATAAAGATCTCTCCCACCTCAGTGGCACGAGACAAAATTGTCTATCTCCACTCACACCCTAGTTCATCTTGTTGGTGAGGGACTGATGGTTAGTATGTCATCATTCAGAAGCCTCTGCATACAAGGACTCTTTTCTCTGTGATGTGGGACAAGCAAGGGACTTTTGAGGACAAGCATCCTGAACAAAAAGCAGAAAGCGGAGAGCAGACATGTCACATGACATTCTGCAAAAGACACACATTCCTTCCTCACAAAGTCCATGGGCAAGAACTGAATTCAGGACTCCTGTCTACAAGTGAGGTCTGACAATTCTCCCAGGAGGAAGTTTTAAAATGGGGTTTGGGGCAACGCATAGCAAGATCTGTCACTCCTCGCCAGTGAGGTCACCAAGCACGTGTTTCATCTCCCTCCTATCCTTACAATAAGGAAATCTGAGTGTGTGCACTGCTTCACATGTGACCCTCTGGTGCTCTACTGACCTGTGGGCTAGAAAAGCAAATTATCCTGTCCTTAGCCCCCGCTATACTTTCTGTGAAACAGAGAAATATCATGGTTGCATCGTTTGCACAGAAAAGCAGACATTCAATATTGAGGTAGAGCATTTTTTTCTTCTCTTTGCTCTCACAGAACCTTGCATTATTCTTTCGCCTCGGTGGCAAATGTCATCGTCTTTCTTTGGCTCTTACTCCTCTTGAGAAATTGCCAATGTATTTGTGTCATATAAGGAAGGCAGTAATTTCTTGGCTCTTTTCTAGCCCAGATTAACAACTTTAAAGTCACTTAGCAAAATCCTCTGCAGTCCTTATTATTAAAAGCACATAATAGAGTTAGCAAAAATAGGAGCCTCTTTATCAGTGATAATGAGGATTATGGAAGAAGATTTATGAGCCCAAACAGAGTTGAGAAAATTATTTCCAAAGCAAGATACGCAGTGTAGAAGGGCACCGTGCGTAAACAGAATCGCTTGCTTTTGAATTCTTGCTACATCTCACAAAACATGGATGCATGGTGTATTAGTCTGTTATTATGTTTGTTTACTTCTTGGGTAGCAGAATGACATTCACAAAGGCCACTGTGGTAAATAACTAGGAAAATACGAGTTGGATAGTATCTACAGAATTATTTTCCAACTCAGGAATAAGAATAGCAGAATTTTTAGAATTGTTGTTTCGATTTTAATTCAGAAGATTTGTAAGTCTAGGACAGAGAGTTCCTATGCCCTGAACTTTACTTTTCTTAGCACTCCCAACAAAACCACAGCTCTAGCAAAGAAAAAGTTTCAGTTGATATAATGGCACCAGCAAGCCTGGTGGGTCTCACTCTGTCTTCTGCTTTCTACTTCTGCATCTGGCCCAAGGTCCTAGTTGTACTGCCTTACCCACTGCCTGCATTCCCACTAATCTGTAACTGTTCTCGGTCATTCCCTAGTCTTCTATCACCTTGCCATCTTTGAAGAACACTGCTTAGCATTTTAAAGATGACCCATAATTTTGAAGCGTCTGCTGTTTTATTGGAGAGGGAAAGTTCAGTCCAACACTTGCATCTTGTCTTCCTTTGTAGATACTTGATTCTTCCTAGATTGTGGGTCATTGGTAGGTAACAGAAAATCTGGAAAGCAGCTGCTTTCTCTGTAATGTTGTTATGTTTGTTTGCAACAAGTCCTGTTTCTATTATTCAGAGGGAGGCAGAAATTCAGTATTTGGAGTTCAAATGTATTCTAGTCACATCAGCTGTTATACTGAGTTGTTCTAGTGGTCATTGCTCTATGATTCCATTCTAGATGTCACTATTGGCCAAATCACATCATTCTATTTCTTCTTCCAGTGGCTTCCTTTGGAACAGGTCTGTCGTTGACTTTTAGCTAATGAGATATGAGGTGAAGTTATGAGGTCGTACCCTCTAAAGGAAAAATAATTAGAGAACAGTTCATCTTCATAACTTCCATAGTTGTTGTTCCGGTCAACCCTGTGACCCAAATATAAACTGTTGCAAAAACACATGAAACAGTTAATAAGCAGAAACAATACTGTTTCTTCCTGCTGTACTTAAAAGACGAAGAAGACAAACACAAAAGCTATGTATGTTAAATGAGTGAGTTCTTTCTTATCCATGCTTCTCATCTGTTTATTTTGTGTGTGTGTGTGTGTGCTCACCAATGTTCTTAAAGATTTGAATTGTTTTGTAGAACAGAATCTGCTTAAGCCTATGACCTGTGAAAAAGTAAACAAGCCACCCAGTGGCACAAGCATACAAATACTCAATGAAAGAAAGGGTACCCATCAAACTACTGGTTTCAGCTGGGCTCACCTCTTATGTGAAGGGTCAGTCTGAATAATTTCCACATTTGATTTTGCATTTTTAAAAAAATACAGATATTATTCATAGTCCATATCAAGCCCCAAATCCATGTCAGAGATGAAGAGGGCTCACTGACAGTGATATCACCACCTAGAAGCCCTAGAAAGACCCTGATGCTAGTGTCTTTTTGGACCACATATAAACGTAGTTTGGTGAGAGGAGGTGCAGAACATTTTCTGGAGAAAAGTAGTAATTTTTCTGCTGTTTTGAACTCAAACCAATGAGCAGTAGTCAAGGTCACCATGACAAACACTGAGACACAAAAACCCCAGCTGCTTGATTGGAGAAGGAAGAACCAAACAGGAGACAACTGTTTGGACTTAAAAACTTGAGAAAAGCAAACACAACAGAACCCTGATGTAAACCATTTTTTCTCGCTGTTTTAAATGCCCACACAAGTCTGCACACTTCCTGAAGGTGTGATCTTAAGACCATGCACTGCAGCCAAAAATGGGGTCAGATCATTTGCCCAGTACATTGAAGGCCCATTAAAGCGTCAACAGTTAACAACTTTTTCTGGGCATGGATGTTAATATTTAAAGCCTAGTTGAGCAAGCAGATACTTTCTCTAACATTAAGGCTCAATTCTATTTGATTTACAATTTGCGACTCTTTTTTTTTCTTTTATAAAGAAGCACACCCCCCCCCCATCCACATGCTGTTTTCTACTTCCCAGGCATAATTAGTGATAAAGAGCCTTGTCTTGGGGTCTTTTATACTCATGACTTACTTTGCATTTGAATCTGTCAAACAGTATTTAATGTTGGCCAATTAAGTGTTGAAGTATTTCACAGGTTCGCTCTGTTGACACTTTCCACGGTAACACTTCGTGGCACACATAGGGATGGAAGCTGGCTTGGCTTCTGGTGCGATTGCTTAGCACCATTTAAATTGCTATGCAGAAGCCTAATACCCAGTGTGATGTTATTAAGAGGTAAGGAATTTGGGGGGCGTGAATTGGCCAGTCGGATAGATAGAGCCCTCACAAATGAATTTAGTGTGTTTATCACAGAGAACCTGGAAAGCTGCCTTGCCCCTTCCACCATGTGGGAGCACGGAGAGCAATTGACAGAATGCAGGCAAGAGAGGTCCCTCACTGGACCCCAAGCATGCAGACACTTTGATCTTAGACTTCCAACCTTGAACACTAAGAACAATGAATTCCTGCTGTTTATAAGCCAGTCTGTGGTATTTAGTTAGAGCAGCCAGAACAGATGAATAGCCTTCGCTACCTGGTTCTGGTGGTTCATCCCGAGCATCAGTCAAATGCCAAGCCAGATCTTCTTGGCGTTTTGTCTTTGAGGAGCTTTTTAATCTCAGACATGTTGTGCTGAGTTATAGGATTTCTGTTGGAAATGGTAGAATCCTGGCTGGTGGAATGAGAGACCTACCAATGAAGTACAGTTTTGCTCATGAGCTACATCCTTAATTTCTATAATTTGCCAGTGTTCACAAAAAGCATCAAGGAATAAATGTGAGCCATAGAACAGTGATGCATGATTAATAAAAACCCAGTGACAAACACTGGGGTTCAACCTGAAGGTCAGAAAAGCAAAACAGCCAGCCACTGGCTCTTACCTCTACCTCAGTCCAAAATAGCGACCCTGCCTTTAGGAATCTCAGAATGAGACTGGGTCTGAGAGCTGTCTCCTCCCATTTTATAATCCTCTCTAGTTCTGGGATTAAGGGCATACACCACTACCGCCTGGTTTATGCGGCATGCTAGTGTGGCTACTGGGATTAAAGGTGTGTATCAATGCTGCCTGGTCTGTAAGGCTGGCCAGCGTGGCTGTTTTACTTTTCTGATCCTTAGGCAAGCTTTATTTATTAAAATACAAATGAAATACCATTTCAGAACCCCATGGTTGTGATTCCAGTGATAGCTTCTTTGCTACCAGCAGTTGGTTCCTGGGAACTCCACAAATCTGCTGGGGAAGGCACTGCAGACTTAGATATAATCGATTTAAAGCACCTAGTACAAAGAGGAAACTCAATATTCCATGCTTATTTTAATTTCAAGGAATATCCCTCTTGTTTTTGCACATATTGAGTCTTCGTTGCTAAGCCTGCCCAGGTTTCTGTGATGATATGAAGATCTCTCCATCTTAACTGAATAAATAACTGGGAATCTGAGAAATAAAAGCTCCTACCATTTCCAGAGATGGCAGAGCATAAAAAGAACATCTTCTTCTATGAAGCATATTATGTTAAGATAGTTAAAGAAATCATGACGGCGATTGATTTATTCTTTAAACATTTTCTTTACATTTATTTATTTATTGTGAATATGTGCATATGT
This sequence comes from Alexandromys fortis, assembly GCF_014885135.2. Lineage (NCBI taxonomy): Eukaryota > Metazoa > Chordata > Mammalia > Rodentia > Cricetidae > Alexandromys > Alexandromys fortis. Next base: position 5,270,036 of record NW_026067939.1, read on the forward strand.
GTGTATGCACGCATACAAGGCACATATGTGGAGTTCAGAGGGCAACTCACAGCAGCCTGTTCTCTCTTCCTACCACGTGGACTACCAGGGGACTGTGCTCATGTTGACTGGTTTGGCAGGCAGTGCCTTTACCCACTGAGTCTAGGTGGCCCTGTCTGTGATTTTATTCTCACAAGAAAGAATTTAATCTGAAAAAAATTTAATTTTTCAAAGCTATATTTTTATTGGCATTTAACCTTCCCTCTCAAGAAATGTGTGCTATTTAGATAAGATAAAATTGTCTATTGTGATAAATTTTTAAAAGAACATCTATGAGATTTTCTAGACAAAAATATGCATTTAAACATTAATATTAAATGCAGATTTTGGAATTTTTCTTTATAATTCTCTGGACTGCAGTGACATGATTTCAACATTATATTCAGTAACTGTAGTAACAGAAAATATTTTATGGGTTGTTTTTTTCTAAGCAAAATTTTGGACAGCGAATATATACAGATATCCTTTGCTTTCAATTCAGTATATATCCATGCACAAAGCATTATTGTAGGAGCCATCTTGGGCAATAGTTCATATCACTTTGTCCAGGCAGATGACACTAGAGTCAGAGCATCAGATTCAGGGTCCCAGACCCCTCCATAAATTGTGGAGGCCTACCTATTCCAGCTTTGCTAAGGTGGGGTTCCCAGAGCAAGCTTTCTGTCAAAACTAGCCAGCTTTCTGAACTTTGATTTTCACTGAGAGACTTCCTTCAAATAATAAGGTGCAAGAGCCATCAAGGGAGGGGCTTGATATCAACCTCAGAACTCAATGCGCATGAACACAAAGAGAGAAAGAGAGACAGAGACAGAGACAGAGACAGAAAGTGTGCACACCACACACATAAACACACGACAATAAAGAAAAATGATGAAGCGCTAGATTTGAGTCATTCATGAACAAACAAAAGGCTGGTTGGGTTTCCTAACAGTTTCTGTGGGGTGCTGGCACTTCTCACCTGTCTGGTTTGTGTTGAGCACCCACCGTGTGGCAGTCTCTAGTTGTTCCAGTGGTGATAATCATTAGGACACAATGTGTAATGTCTGAATTCTGGTGTAGGGGCTGTCATTTATATCTATGGTGAGAAGAACCCACTGGAAGCCATGGGACCACACACATCTAATTTGCTGCCTGTCTTGTTAGCCCGTCTCTGTTGTTAGGGTCTGAGGACTCCATGCCATTACCAGCCGGATCACTCAGCGTCCGTGCTAAATAAAGTCCTCACGGGGGTGACACCAAGTCTGTGTCCAACTAAAATCCTTCTGAAGCTCAACAGAGCCCATGAGTTAGCCTGTCAGAGATGGGAGGTCATGTTTAGTTAGGAGTTCATTGATGATTCAGTGTGCAGTGTGTGTTGTGTTGTGAGTGGGGAATCCTCTTATGTTCTTCATAAAGATTGTCTGGAATGCTTTGGAAGGCAGCTACCAGGCACGAGTTGTACTTTTAGTGCCCTCCTTCATCCTCCCTATACCACAGATACAGGATGTAGCAGGTATCTAAGTGACTTTGAGAAGCAGTTTGAACTTTGCTTTCTAAAAATAGAAGGGAGAAAAGGGACAATGGGGCCACATAATGATGTGGCTGTTACTGAACACGTGGGAGCCGGTGGAGCTTTGCTCTGAAGGTACAAATTGAGACTGTCAGGCATTTCTGTCTGCCACTGATGGTGCTGAGTGGCCATCAGAGATAACTTAGGGCATACCTCAGCTGTCAATCACACTTCCAACTGCAACCATATAGGAGGGAGGCCACTAGTTAGTTCCTGGCCGCTTAGCCCCGAAATAATCACACAGAAACCATATTAATTAAATCACTGCTTCGCCCATTAGCTCTAGCTTCTTATTGGCTAACTCTTACATGTTAATTTAACCCATCTCCATTAATCTGTGTGTTGCCGTGTGGCTGTGGTTTACCGGGTAAAATCTGGCGGCGGCTCTATGGCTTCTCTTAACTCCGCCTTCCTCCTCCCATGCTATAGACCAAACCAGTTTTCTTTATTCATTAATCAATAAAATCAACAAAATCAACACATAGACAGAAGGACCTCCCACACCACAGTTACTCTTGAATATTCAGAACACGGCCTCACTGCCCTAGTCAAAGACCTAGCATTAAAATTATTGCAGTGTGTTTGAATGTTTTTTCCCCATTTTCATCCTTTTATTGTGTGTGTGGACACCTGTGCACCTGAGTAGCATGCATTGTCATGTAGAGGTCACAGGGAAGCTCACAGAAGTTGGTTCTTTCCTCCCACATGGAACCCATACCCTCGACCTTGACAGCAAGCACACTTCTGCCCTGCTGATTCGTCTCCCCGGTCCTCTTATTTTTGATGGTGGAAGTTATTTAGTGATTTAAGAATTTTAATGAGGAAAATGGCCACTTTATTGTTATGCCAGATATTGCAGAGGTCATTTAAGTATCCTGTGGCCCAGTTGCTAAAGTCCTTGTCTACCATATGGAAGCTTTGAGTTTGGTCACTAGGGCTGATAACACATGCCTGTAATTCTAATACTAAGGAGCTTTGGCAGCATGATCATCAAGTTCGAGGTCATGCTCAATGATATAGCTAGCTTAAAAATATGGATCACATTTATTTTTCATGACAGGTAATCACACATATAATAAAAAAAATCAAAGAAGAAAGTATATTTGTATCCCATTTTCACTTCTCATTCTTCCTCCAAAAAAACTATTTTTATCAATGTCCTGTGAACTGGCTCAGAGATGTTTAGGCTTGTATCGTTATAGACAATGCATATTTCCTGGAACACATTTTAAAATGTGTTGATTAAGCGATTTACCTTGGTACATCCACATCTCTCTATCTCTGCCTAGTTAATATGTGTATGTAATTCTGTTTCTGAATGGACCACTTTCATAAATGGGGTACTTCTGTAGATGGGCATTTAGTTTTTAGCCCTTTGATATATTAAGTAGTACTGGAGGAGATATCCTAGAAGGTAGCTTTTGCACACTGCAGAAATAAATGAAGATTAACTGAAAAAAGCTAAGTCTATTCCAAGCTGGCCATTGCCATTTGTGTTTGGCAGGTTGTCAAAATTGGCAGAGGAAAGAGAAATTTTGAAATGGGGAAAGAGGCAGATTTCTCATACAAAGGCTGGTTAGAGACTGCTGGCCTGGACATGTGGGCTAGCTAGGAGAAGGACAGCGTATTTGATTGGTTAAGAGTGCAAACTGGGCTTTCTCTGATTGGCCCTAAGTTAGAAGAGAGAACAAAAATTAGGGACACTATTAGATTTTAATCAATAAAAGGTCGTTTGGCAAGACTGCTGCAGAAATTACTGTTTAGCTTCCTGGATTGTTACCAGAGAAAGCAATCTGGCTTCCTGAAAACCTGACTCATAGCAGTCTGTTTACTGGAGAGAAGGGATTAGTTTCCTGATTATGTTGTCGTGGGTTAGAGTTCTATTTTTGTATATGATCTAACTGTTATCTACTGATATATTCAGCCTCTCTGTGGATATATGAGAGTATATTTATAATAAAATTCCTTAAATTAAAATTATTAGCAGAAGTTATCTACCTACTTGTCTATTTACCCACCCATTTCTTTCTTTCTCTTTCTTTCCTTCCTTCCTTTTTTCTTTCTTTCTCTTTATCATTTACCTGTCTACCATCTCTTTATCTATCATCTATCTATCTATATCTATCTATCTATCATTTGTCTATCTACAGAGAAGAGACGGGGGAAAAGATGGGTTAGATGAGCGTGTAGTGTCCTTATACTGGTAGTGATGCAGCAGGTTATATCACCAGCCCTTTTCACCCTTGTACTTCTGACAGGTAAAAACAATAATATCTAAGGACAATTTAATTTATGATTGAGGTTAATAATTTTGTTAAACTATATTTTCTTTGAATATTATATAATGTTCCTGATATGTATTGTTTGTAATTTCTCCCAGATCAAGGAACATATTGATAAAAGAATAACTCCCTGGCATTTGGACTATTGCCCTAAAAATTCAACCTATAACCAAGAAGGAACATGTCTGAAACATGAATATTAGACCATAGGATTCTTTACCTTAACTATTATCAGTAACCCATATTAAAAAATCTCTTTTTCTCACAGAAAATTGATAACAGAGGGACACAAAGTGTTTATGATGAAGATAGGGCTGAAATTTGGCATTACAATTGAAGCAACTGAGAGAGACAGCTATTTCACAAGAACTAGAATCTCACTCATCTCATTGGTGTAAAAATAAATAATGAAAACAAGATTGTCTTAGACACTTTCCCTTAACATAATTTGAAAATCCTAATCAAGTGTTCGTTTAATTTTGCAAACAGTTCTATCTTTACAAGGTAAGCTGTGTTATAACTTGAACCAACTTCTGACTGGATAGCTTCCAATACACACAATAACATACCTACCACTGAGCCAGTCTTTAGAGAGGAATGAATCCTGGTCCAGTCTCTACAAGTCCTCTTAGTTATTGAGATATACTTTGGCAGAATTTTACATCAGATGCATTTATTTATCCCAACTTTATCTTGATAATTACAAAGATCTTCCCCCAAAATATTTGTTTTAGTAGCTCCAGTTTTTTGGCTAAGGCAACACACTTGTTCTTTGGAGGCTAATCATAAATCATTTATCTTTAGTGTATACTACTGTGTTTGCTATATGAGGAACGGCGGACAATACATGTACCTGAGCTCTCTCATACACAAGCTTGGGAAAATATGTTTCCGGAGTTCTCCTGAAGCCTAGTTTCCTCAGTCTGGGAAAGTGGGTTTAAGGGACAGAATAAGCTTATGAGAACTAAGGCATCTACTCGGTTCAGGGGAGGGCTGACTCTTGTGTGCACCGACTTTTGTGTCAATTGTTATTCATTCACCATCATCACACCTCGAGAATGTCTGCTGTTCCTTTGCTGTTACTTCTCCATAGAGTATCTGCACCCCACTGTAGGAATGTTAAATTCTCATATGCTTGCAGGATGTATCAGGGTTTTTTTTTTTTACATTTTTTCCTTTAATATTTTTAGTTTTGAAAGTAAGGACCATCACCCTCCTGTAGCAGGCTTTCTTGAACTGATAACCAGCTCCCAAATCAAGACACAGAGACTTATTACCAATTATGAATGCTCGAACTTTTAGTATGCTTGTCCCACTAGCTCTTATAATTTAATTTGACCTGTTTCTCTTCATCTATGTTTTGCTTGGGGATTTTTTTTACCTTTCTTTCCTTCTGTTTGTATCCTATCTTTCCTGCTTACTCGGTGTCTGACCGAGTAGCAGCTATCTGGCTGACAGGCCCCTGGTGTCTTCCTTTCTTTCTCCCTCATTCTTTTCCCTCCAGCCTAGACTCCTCTTCCACTCATTCTCTCTGCCCTCCAGCCCCCCCCCCCCCTGTTTCTCTACTACCTAGCCATTAACCACTCAGCTTTTTATTAGAGCGGTCAGGTGGCTTTGGCAGGCAAGATGAAACAATTGTAACATGTCTTTACAAAGTTATACAAATGCAACTGAACAAATGCCACACACCTTTACATAGAGTAATATTCTGCAACATAAAATAACACATCTTTACACAGTTAGTATTCCATAAGACCCTCCTAACAATTTTAACAGTAGTAATAGCCTTAATATTGAAAAGCCATGGATGATTATAGCTACAGACTTTTACATCCGAAATGCCTGCAGTAATTTAACTTTCATGTTTACAGTGAACAATTGGGCTCTTAGAGTGTTTCCAGCATTGCTTTAAGAGGTTTACAAGTACTGCTTCATGCATCCTCATAGCAACCCTGTTTCTAGTTAGCACTATTATTCTCTCTGATAGACAGTAGCAATAAAGCAAAGAGATAGATACTAAGTAGCTGCCCAAGGTTGTGAGCAGATGGTGGGACTGATTCACGAGGGCCATTCTCGACTATTATTCTACTTTGTATCCTTAATTCACTACTCCTTCTTGTGAAAATACAGTTTAATTTGATGAAAACTGTATATTTCATTTATTCTCCTCACATACAATGCATTTTGACCATGGGTTCTCCTCCCTCCACTCTTCCCATCTCCCCTCTCCACCTCCCTGCTTCCCCGAATCCACTCCGTTTTCATTCAGAAAAGGCCAGTCCTCAGCCAAACACAGCATAACAAGATACAAGACTAGACACAAACCCTCATTTCAGGGCTGAGAGAGGCAACTCGGGAAGAGGAAAAGGGTGCCAAGAGCAGCAGAAGAAGTCAGAGATACCCTCATCCCCACTGTTAGGAGTCCCACAAGAATATCAAGCTAATAACCATAACATATAAACACAGGACCTAATGCAGACCCATGCAGGCCCTGTGCTTGCCCTGCCAGTCTCTTTGAGCCCCTGTGAGCCCTGCTTAGTTGATTTTTGTGGGTATTGTTCTTCTAGTGCCCTCTACCCCTAAGGCTCCTACCATTCTTCCTCCCTCTCTTCCTTGAGTTTTTTTCAAGTTCCAAGGGGAGGCACCTGGTGAAGATCTCCAATTTGTGCTCTCTCTCCATCTGCTCCCTCTCAGATGATGATTGCACTAGGCACTGATCTATGGGTACAGCAGAATCCTATTATCTAGACCTTAGAGAGTGAATCAAACACTACCTAATTAATACAGATTCTGGCCTCATTATTCTATATCTTATTCTTTTGCAGATTAAAATACATATACTAAAGGTTTATTAAGCCAATCTTGGCTCCATAACTATGATACTCATTCTTCTCTTATGTAACATTGCTTCATACATTTTGCTATTGTAGTTATGTCTAAACATTATATTGTAGGGTGAAGGTTCCATTCCTTCATCCTTCTGTCCTGTCCTTACCAAGAATGCCTCATTTTTAAGTTGAAGTCTTTCACTGATTTAAAAATAGTGCATCCTAATTATGTAAATTATACATATTAATGATAAAGTGACAATGAGATTAGATTTGTTTGATGTTGCAGCAGTCTTGTTTGCATAGAATGTTAATTCATTTCTCGTGACACTTACCATATAGATCCGGCTGTCGTTTTGATCACTTTATAAATAGGGGAGTTGAGAACCAAAGGCAACAGTGGGTACCCAAACTAGTATCTGGCTAAGTTCAGCTTTGTGCTCACTGTGTTCATAGCTAGTTTTACTTCCTTAAAAACGAAAAAAAAAAAAAAAAAACTTGCTTGAGTTCAGCAAGTGGTAATCCCAGCTGCCAGGCGCACTAAGCAGACCAAGACAGTGTGGGCCTCTTCCGGGGTTCCTCGCTACATGATTAGGAAGAGTTTGGAAATGTTACAAAATAGGAACCTTAAAGGAAAGAGGAGGAAATTAGGATATAGTAATTTGATGATAAAAATCAAAGATATCTTTAAAAGTATGATTTATGATAACATTTTTATATGAAGAGGAAAATGATTACAATTTAAATTATTGGCTCTGGAGTTTATTAACTGCTGGACTGACTGATAGATTAATGCTTAAGAAGGGCCAAGAGGTTTAGTAGAAATAATACAGTAGGAAGAAGTTGGAGCCGGGCAGCTCCTATTTTAGAGGGACTAGTAACGTTTCCTCTTCCTCCTTAGTCAAATGGAAAGATAAACCCCTCCTTGGAATACTCAGAAGTTCCAGGATAGGGGTAGAGAATTTTGTTTCTTAACACATGGCCTGGAATGTTGTCAGTACCTAATAATTTAGAGCTGTTTGTCCTTGTGGGTATTGAGAGGACGTTTTATCTACCTCAAATTTTGTGCAGTACCCAGATTGTTAGCAAAGCCTTCAAGTCAAACACCACACAGGTGTTTGACTTCTAAGTTGACAGAATTTCTTTACGACAAAGTCTCAGTAATTCAATGGGCAGGAGGGTGGGAGCTGCGGTGGATGCGTGTGGCACAATTTTGTTGCAAATGCAAATTAGTTTTCCTGTCATTTGCTAGGAAGTTCACTGTTTGCAATAACTGTTCATAATGAATCGGGCTGATACTTTGTTCATGCATTTTCCTTCGAGGCTTGAATGACGCTGCTTCTGTGTTTTATGGTTACATGTTGTGTTAGGGACTCTGATGGAAATACAATCTTGTTTTATAGCCTCTGTGGAGATGAGGAACAGGGGAGAAACAAGCGGAAGAAACAAACATGTGGTCTGAAGGGGTTCTGAGACAGAGAAAGATGCTCCATCAGCCAGGCCGGGAGGGCACAGGGGAAAAATGAAAGATAGTTCGGAAATTTCCATCAGTGAAGTGATTGAGAAGAATTTAAGATGGAGCAAAGACTTGAGCTAGGCTAGAGGGAAAACCTAGGTGACCAAACAAAAGGAATCTTGTCCCTTTCGGTAAATGCTATACCTGCTATGTTGATAGCAGACCCTTGCTTGATAAGCACTTAGCTGTACTATTCAATATGGGAGCCCTTAGTCACTTGTACCTATTGGTGTTTACATTTCTTAAAGAAAATTGATAGTTCAAGTCTTCCGATATATTAACCATATCTTAACCCACAGAAAACATGACAAATGACCATTGTATTGATGAGATGGAGAATATTGCCTTCATTCCAGAAAATTCTATAGGCAGTTGCACCACTAAAGTACGTGGATGGCTAAGAGCTTACTTCTATTTTTGAGTAAATTCTATTCTTGCAGTTTTATAAGTCATAATGTTGCATTATACAAGTTGGTCTTCATACTATTGTGGGGATGTTAGGGACCAGGTGAGGGGGTCTATGCAAGATGACTGTCAAATATAGAAGATGAACAAAGGCTCTAGCAAGACTAACTAGATACAACCCACTAGTTCAGGTCATTGAAAATCTATCATCTACGTGTTATATTTTATCCAGATTTTTAGAGTAGACTTATTAAAGAATATACAGATCAGTAATTCCTTTTGCTATTTCCAGATGTTGCTTAGAAATGAAATTAGATAGATAGTATCTTCTAAAACTCTATACTAGCTTGGAAAATATCTGTCATGAGACACATAAAGAATGATGGGCAACTTTAAGTTCCATAAAAAAAAAATACAAGATCTGTTATGATCCCACAATCCCAGGGCTAACTTTTCTTTAAGTCAAATTAGAAATGTTTCTGTTTCTTTCTTGGGTGTAGTTGAGATATTTTAATAAATATTTGACTTAGAACACTCCACTTAAACATTTTAATCTTTGCAGATTTATAGTATTGCAATTCCACTGTCAAAATGACAGATACTGATAAGTATTTTAAGGTAATCTTATATGATTATTTTCAGTGCACCGTATCAATCAAGGCCCTGACAGGCCATAAAATGTTACAGCTCATAAAGAACCAGTAAATACTCAATTTTCCAGGTACAGCAGAGGAACCATAAATTAGATTGATTATATAGCTATAAAATAATTAGTCCAGTATTTCCAGAAAACTTTCCTGACACTGGTTATCATTTGAAAACAAGCAAGAACCTCTTAAAGCTATCCAGTTCCCAAATCTCGTTGAGATTATTTTTCATTTCCTGTATGGCACAATCCCTCTCCCAGGTTCATTTGCTCAAGGTGAACTCTTTCCTTACTCTGGCTCTCATTCCCTCTTATATGCGGGGATTTTTAGCTTACTGTCCCGCACGGACCTCTTCTAGTACACACACCTGTGTGCCTCGTGTCTGCTGTATGTGCCTGGCTTGGTAGCTCTCAGTAAGCTGGCTCGCGTGCTGGTGCTTGAAGGAAAGCAGTTAACTGAGGGAGGTGTCTCAGATAGTTCTAGTGGAAGCTTGAGGAAGCAACACGAGATGGAGGAAAAGCCACAGAGAAGATTCCTGTGATGGATTTGAACAGGAGCTCTGCGAAACAGCATGAATGGCATCTTAGATTTATTCACATCCCTCATCAGTCACGCTCTGCATGTCCAAGGCTTGCCCCCAAACTTGTTTCAGCTCCTCCTGGGGAAGGTGCACCCAGGTACACCTCTGTCCAGGAGGGAGGTACTCTCCTTTCTCCGTCACCAACTTCCTCAAAAGTCTTACCCATCTTGCCTCCTCTGCAGCTCTAACTTGAACCATTTTTTTTTTCTCTCTCTCTCACCAACACCACTGATTCTATGTTACTTGACCCTCATTATTTTCTCCGCACTTCAGGCACTCACCTCCTGGTTTGTCTCTCCGCCTCGGGTCCTACAGCCATAGTGAGCGTACCAAAACACAGCTTGACCATGACCTTCCTCTGATCAAAATCAGCAGTGACAGGACAGGAAGCCGCACCGAGGGCACTTCCTGCTGTCCCCTTCCCCATCTCAGGTCACGTTCCTGGCCTCCCTCTCGGCCACATGTGCAGCTCCAGGGTCTTTGCACAGGCTCTGCAGGTCCTTGCTTATCAGTGGAACTACAGCAGATTTCGCCTCCTTGACACCTCATCTCTCCCTGCCAAGGCGAAACTCACACTATTGTCTTCTTGTTTGTGCATATCCTCAACTCAGAAGAAGTTCCCTGCAGACTGGTTCTCCATTAACTCACATTTCAAGGACTTTGCCAATTATTTGTACAGTAGGTGCTCATTAATTTTTTTTAATTACTTTGCTTATGTAACTTTTATTAATCCTTGAAATAACACTATATAAGCCACCCTTATCTTGGTACTTTGCTCAAAGATCATAATTAACTATCAAATGGGATTTGACCTAAAGTTGGTCTCAACAGTCTAATTTCTTTTTCCATTGAATCATGTTGATACACATATCATAAAGTCTGTATTTCCCCTTAAACCATGTTGATATATATACCATAAAACACCAAACTCTTCTTCCACTTTGTATTTTGCAGCTTGCAAGAAAACAGTCTAAATAGGTTTATTCATCACTTTTAGAACTGAATCGAATCACAGATTTCTTCTAGAAATGATGTGTTCATCTACCGGGAACATGAGAGCTGCATGACTGGTTGGTGTACATCTTGCTGAGAAGGCTTGGGGCTTTGTAGCAGAACTCCTGTGGAGGGCTTAGCTCATGAGATACCTCTGAACTTGGGAATTTAAATAACCTTGGGTCCATTGGACAATGGGGAGGATTTATATGAGGTATGCGGGGGAGGGAGCAGGATGATCAGACTTGGAACATGGCAGGAAATTTTTTACACATCGCTGACTGTAGAAGAGAGATGCTTCTCCACCCGTTACAGAGCAGTTGCATGGGTGTTTCTGGGAGTTTTTGCATGGTTTATGGACTTGAGTCCCCAGCAGAGTTGTCACCCGCCTCAGTCCTAGTTTTCTGATCATCGTTGTCTTCGGAGTACGTTGATAGTGCGGAGTGGTTCCTGGGTTTAAGCCTAGCAAGCGACACACAAAGAAGGGTGGTACTGGAGCATGCTACTTCTGAAATGCAGCTCATACCTTGGAAAGTATAAAGACATAATTTCCCAAGATGGAATTGTGTCAGCCTCAAAGGGGCTTTCTTTTTTTTTTCTATATTGTGCAACAAAATTCATCGGTTCCATTATTTTCAAACTAAGCAATATTTACTGAATGGTCTATAAACTTAAAATTGCAAGCATGTTTTCTTTATATCCATTTATGTGCTGGGACAGTTAGATCCCCAAGGAGAGATAGAAGACTTAGAAATTCAAGCTCTATGAGAATTTAGAGGATGAATAATTGAAAGTATGAAATAAAACTCTTCTTACAGTATCTAGAATAAACAAATGTTTGCTATGGGTATCACTAATATGATCTTCTTCTTCTTCTGTTATGTGGAAACCAGTCAATATCCAGCTATTGGGGGGAGATAGAAGGAAAGAGAGTAGGAGATACCATTGATGCTTCCTGTGAAAATAAAATTAAAAATTCAGAATTTATCCAGGGGCTATGCTTTCATTTGATAATGTCACAGAAGCCATGAATGAAAAATAGAAGGTATCAAAGATTGTTGCTATAGACGTGTGCCTCCTTTCAACAATCATTTTAGACACACTAGCTTGAAGCCAACCATTAGGCCAAATTCTTGAATTAGCTTGGTATCACCAAAACATAATAGGATCCCTTTATATCAACATTGGGAAAACTTCATATTACCTTGGAGCTGAGAAATACTTAAAGTTTATATTATATAAAAACTTACATTATTTCTCAAGTAAACATTGGCATTATGAGGTTATTAATTAGCATTTAGTCATGATGGACTAGTAACATGCTCTAAGTAGTTATATCTGAACTCCAAGAATGAAATATTTATATGTATATATAAATATATACATATATATTTATATATTCTGTTGAGCCAAAAGCAAATAGGAAAAAAAAAAAACAGACCTAAACTCATTGCTGTCAGTACTGAAACATGGAAACATGAAGCTCCATGCCTTAGTCAAACAAGGTTCCCAAGACCATGAGCTGTAGAGAAAACAAAAAAATAAATAAAAGATTGCACACCCTTACTGCATAAAGCTGCCGAGAATGTATCCTGAGAGAGTGATGGCCATCACGTGAGAATGCTGTTTGACAACATCTGCCTTCTGGTTGACCTTCTAGGTCACCCGAGAGTGTGGAAGACATAGCAAGTGGAACTGCTCGCCCTCTGATTGTGCATGTGGCCCAGGGGAGGGACAAGTAAGGGGGATGTGCAAGGCTCATTCATCCGCCAGCAGCACTGGACACAGGATTTGATGCACATTCCTTCAAACTGCCCAGATCCTGTGCTAAAAGATCCTGCCCTGTCTTCCCTGTTTTTCAATACCTCACATTTATGACATTTTTAATGAAAGGTTTTTGTTTTGATGAGAAGCCCTGTGAGTTTTAGCACAGGCACACGTTCAGGTCACCACTATGGATAGGATGAAAAGCAATGATATACACATCCTATGATTTTCTTATATTGATTCATCAGTCAAACCAGCCTACATTCCCCAACTCTTAGCAATTGCTAATCTGTTCTCCACCCCATGCCTTCTCTAAATGGCATACAAATGGAGCTCTCCACTATGTATGACTGACTGGCTTCTTCCACCTAGTTGGTTGCCTCCAAAGGGCATCATGTTTTGGCAAATACCAGTAGTTTGAGCCTTTATGTTGATGAATACTATTCCATTTCCTGGTTGACGTTTTGTTGGTTTAGTCTCCCATTAAATATTTGAGTTGTTTGCAGTTTATGTACAATTGGTAACAGTTTATGCATAATGCTGTCATAAATATGCATGTATAGGTTTTGTATGAATGTAGGTTTTTATTTCCCCTGAGTAAAATCACTAGGTGGATTGCTAGGATACATTATTTATATATGACATTATCAAACTGTCTTCTAGAATGGCTCTATGTATTGCAGTCTTGTGAACAATGCCTCAGAGATTCTATACCCTAGTCAGCCCTTCTAGGGTCAGTCAGTTTTATTTTATCATAGCAGTTGCTAATGCGATTTTTCCAGTAAACATTGGACCTTAGAAAATTATTAACCAGTACTTACTTAGTCAAGATTGTCTAGAAACATGGGTCACGGTTTCTCTTCTTTGTACAATTAAGAGCCAAGCAACAACTTTGTGCTTCAATCACTGTCAAGAAATCTTGAAACACATTCTTTAGTTTGTACTATTTGTCTTGTTTCAATTCAAATAAGTGTATGGTTGCAGGAAACCATCAAGCATTCTGAAACCACTACCATAACCTCAGAGTGACATCTAAAATACTTCTTATTGCTGCTTATAAACACACCCTACATTATCTAGATGGCATTCATCTTTACTTACACCAGGTTGGCTTAAATGTTGACATTGAAAAATGTCAGGCTGGGGCAATAGCTCAGTTGGTAAAGTACTTGTTGTGTAAGCATGAGCACCTGCATTTGCTCTCCAGAACCAAATTAGAAAAATGAAACATGTTGGTTGGTATTTCCTTATAATTCTAGGCCTGTAAGGTGGAGACAGGTGTACGCCGACATTTGCTGGTCAGCCAGTCTGGCCTAGTTGGAGAGGTCCAGATCTTGGTGAGAGACCTTGTCTCAAAGAAAAAAAGACAGATGGTTCCTAAGAAATGACACCCAAGATTACCATCTGGCCTCCACACCCATGCACATGCCCATGCACACATGCATTCACACACACATACGGAAAAGGAAAGTCAAGGAACGCTCAGTATGTGTTCTTATTTTTCATTTCCACTTATGATAAAATAGAAGTCTGGTGGCTTCTTTCACAGCCTTACATCAATAAGTATTTGCTGAGTTCTCCCTTTAGTCCAGAAATTTTGCTGGTTATTGGAAATACAACGGTGATAAAAAAATAAATAAATATAAATGCTTACCTTCAACTGCAAAAAATTAAGAAATAATAAAACAGTAAAAAGATATTGGGAAATTATTAAGTTCTGTAATCTTAGATAGGAGAGCTAGGGGAAGCTTTTGTGAAGGTTATGCTTGAGAGAGATGATGGTCAACCTTGCAGATATCTCTGCTACTGAAGGTAGGCTGAGCAAGGAAGAGGGTGGGCTCTAGGACAGCAGCCTGCATAGCAAGGACAAAGAGCAGCCAAGACTCAGGGTAGGAAGAGTGTAGCAGCCAATGAAAAGGCAGAGAACATGGTAGATCATAGTGAATGGTACCCCAAAGCCACTGAAGTGACCATTGCAAGTAGAACACAGGCTTGGGTCCAGAAGTGTAAGTAGAAAAACCAACTTAGAAGCTATTGCTGTAATCCAGGTCAAAGATAACAACAGCGTGGATCAGGTTATTAGCCAAGGGAAACCCAAATCCATCCACCCTGCTGTTTCACTATCTGAATAATCGATTAGGATATTGGATTCTGTGGCTATTCCTAAGGCTTGTTTTCAGCACATTGAAATATTTCCAATGCTTTTATTTTTACCAAATATAAAAGTCTGGGCTTAAAAATGTATTTTAAGTATATTGCAATTCCCAGCCAAAGGTATTCCACTGGAAACCTGAACCCACATAGTCTGGAGATAGCTTCTAACTAAGGAAGAAACATGATATTTCATTTTGCGTCATTTTGCTAGCATGGTCCATCTTTAGGGTTGAGAGATCTTTTCCTGATATAACCAACCAAGTGAATACTCCTTGATTCTGTAGTTATCCACAGGCAGTTTGATGAGACAGTCAAATGGAGCTAGCTCTGGGTCTCTTCTGTTGCATCCACACCTTTATATGAAAGAATTTCCCTGTTGAGCCCTTCAGAACATGCAAAAGTTTTCAGTATCTCAAAATGAAGAATACTGTCTTTGCCAAGTATAACATAATTAGAAGGAAAAACCCTTGGCATTTTTGACTAGGATGACAGCACTGTGATGTTTGATCACACATCTGTTTTCTTGCTATTTTGGTAAAGAAAGAAACTCCTTGTTTTCACACGAGCGAGCACTGTTGTTAATTTCTGTCAGTGGGCTTTCAAAAATCTATCCATGGTCACAAGCATCACCTTCCTCAGAACTACTGACTCCTTCAGGAAGTTTCATCAGAAGGTAGGAACAGAATTATGAAGTGCTTCTCTATGGGTAGAAATGGTTGTGTTTTATAGCAAACATGAAGCTGTATTTGAGGTCGTGATCCATGATATCTAAGAACAAAGTTCCTTTCCATGATATTGGATAGAGAAGCATGTAGTCTTTCTTTTTTTTTCTCAAAGTAGTGATATACAAAAATATTTTCCAAAGACTGAGTGGGAATGGATGGAACTTAATGGACTAAAAACCATGGTATTCCACCTTTTTGTTAATCATTCTCTATAATGAATATGCTCGAGAACATTCTTTTGATTATTTTTACTTTCCTTCTCCTTCCATAACTACCCTTCTACTTTAAAAAAAGTGACTTCAGCCACCAAAATGAAATTCAATCTATTTGTGACTTCTGACCAAAGCAAAAACCGCAAATAGCATTTCAATGCTCCTTCTCACATTCAAAGGAAGAGCAATCCTGTCTTCCCCTCTTTCCAAAGAGCTGAGGCAGGAGTACAATGTCCAATCTTTGCCCATTCAAAAGGATGATGAGGTTTAGGTTGTTCGAGGACACTACAAAGGTCAACAGGTTGGTAAAGTGGTCCAAGTGCACAGTAAGAAACATATCAATGTTAAACAAGTGCAGCAAGAAAAGGCTAATGGCACAGCTGTCCATGCGGGCATCCACCCCAGCAAGGTGGTTCTCACCAGGCTAAAGTTGGACAAAGACTGCGAAAAGATCCTGGAAAGGAAAGTCAAATCTTGACAAGTAGGAAAGGAAGAAACAACTGAGAAGATGCAGGAGCAGGGTTGTGTCATACACAGCTTTTATTAGAGACTGCTCAAACAGAAAAAAAAGATTAAAAAATTGTATCCTACATTCATCCCAAATTATTTCCACTGAATTTACCAGCATGTTCATCTCCAAGATACAGAAGTGTTTATGTTGATTTTAAGAAAGACTTAGTCTAATAACTAGGTGTGCTGACAAGTTTCATGACAACTTGACACAAGCTAAAGTCATCAGAAAGTAGGGAGCCTCAATTAAGAAAATCCCTCTATAAGATCAGGCTGTAGGCAAGTCTATAGCAAATTTTCTTAATTAATGATTGATGGGGGATGACCCAGCTCATTGTGGGAGGTGCCATCACCAAGTTGGTGGTCCTGGGTTCTATGAGAAAGCAGACTGAGTAAGCCATGGGGAGTAAGTCAGTAAGCAGCACACCTCTATGATGTCTTCATTGGCTCCTGCCTCCAAGTTCCTGGCCTGCTTTGGTTCCTGTCCTAACTTCCTTTAAGAATGAACTGTGATGGGAAAATGTGAACTGAATCAACCCTTTCCTCCCCACGTTGCTTTACTCATGGTGTTTCATCACAGCGATAGAGACCCTAAGACACCAGGCAACAAATAGCATCACAAGTCAATTAGTTTCTAGTTATTTGTCTTCAATAAAACAGAAGAGAACCCAATACAATCGCCAGTTGTATTATTTGATGAGTTGTAAGAGTTGTAATGCTGGTTGTAAGAGTCTAATTTGGATGTTTAGTGACTTGGTCCACAACTAAATTTTTATCCATTCCCATATAGATTTTCAGGCTTATTAAAGATGTTAAATAGAAGAAGAATCAATGAATAAACCCTGGGTTTTTTTTTTTTTGTTCAGAGGTAATTCTTACTCAATAATAGATGATCAATTGGGAACGTGATTTGATTCAGCTCACAAATGATAGTATTCCAATAAGAAAAAAAACTTTAATCATTAGGTGTCAAATTTGTTGTTTTAATCAAAATGCCCATCACCCATAACAATGATAATTAAAATGATAGATAACAAATGATATTTTTAAGGTCCTGGAATCTTTATAGTCAGGACATGACTTTGAAAATCATTCACACTTTTACAGAGAAGTAGCTGGAGTAATCAATGAAGGATTTCACAGTATAAAATTTGTATTGTCCTTAATAGGTGAATTTAGCAATGAAACTTCTCACCCCCTCTTTCTGGTGTCCATTTCTATGCTAAATATTTCAGCAAGGTTAATGGAGCTAATTTCTCCTCAGGTGGAAAACCCTACCTCTAGGCCAGTTCGGAACCTACTTTTGTTGATTCTTTCCTCCCTCCATCATGATTCTTATTTTCTTCTATTTTTTTTTATTGTGCATTGCATCTTATGCAAGCGACCGCTCGAGACTGAAGCAAAGATAGTACCCCCTTAGTACACCTGTAGCTCTGAGCTGTGTTCGAACAGACCCGAGGCTGTCTGCCCCTGTCTCTCCATGCGGTTCAACCCTGATTGCAGACAGCTGAGAGAGACAACCTGGACTCTCTTTTCAACAGGGCTTCCTGTCAAAGCCTTGGAGAGATTTCAGAAGTTTTCCTGGCCTTTCGTGTTCAGCTGCCAACTTCTGGAGCCACTGGCGATACCTCCCTGCATACAGCCCAGCTGCCGCTGGCTTGTGTGTCAACTGGGAGCAGCTCCCATCATCTAGTCCTGTTCTTTCCATTCCGCGGCAGGGACAATGTCTTCAGCCTACCTGCCTGCAGCAATGCTGCTGCTCTCTGCTTGGAAGAGGCCTGAAATGGCCTGGAAGGAACCCTCTTAGTTATTTTGCTGGCTGCTGGCGTTTGGTAGCTGAAAGCTCTGAGAGCCTCTAAGGTATTTCTGTCAGCAGTTCCTGTGTCCCACAACACTTTCCACCTCTCCTGGGAGTTTGGCCTGGGACATTATCTATGTACCTCAAAGAGCCATCACCCTCAGCTTCCTCCTTTGGTCTCCTTGCTTTAGACATATTGCCTTTCGTACTCCCCAAAGACCTGTGAGTGAACATGTGGATAAATGAATATCCTCAAGGATGAGAGGCCTCCTGGGGGTGTAAGGCATCAGGCCAGCCCTCCAGCAGCTGCTGGCACCTTCCCGCCCCTCTTTGTGGAGCAGCTACGGATATCTACTCTCTCATGAGGGACTTGCTACTTTCTGGAGTTTAATTTAGGCATGTTTGTACCTTATCGGGCTTTTGTTTTGTTTCAGTAGCCCATTTAGATGTCTGTTTTAAAATTTTGCTTCTAAGGGTTGGTGTAATGATTGTTACTGTCAATATCCATATCAAGAGACCTTTTCAAATATTGATGAAAGCAAATGCATTGAATCACCGGGTCTGTTAATTCTCCTTAAAAGTAATGTTTTAGCTTGATCTTTAAAGTTAATGTGCACAATAATTGTATCTTTTAGAGCTGCTAATTTTATGATAAAACTTGCACAGGTTGGAGCTGGAGATACAGCTTAGTGCAGTGGTTAAGTGATGTGGGATTCCCCCTTTGTATGCTGTGAATACCATTGGTTAATAAAGAAACTGTCTTGGGCATGGTGAATACCATTGGTTAATAAAGAAACTGTCTTGGGCCTGTGCAGGAATAGATAGGCAGAGAAAACTAAACTGAATGTTGGGAGAAGGAAGGTGGAGAGAGAGAAGCCATGTAGCCCTGCCAGACACAGATGATGGAATTTTACCCAGTAAGTCACAGCCATGTGATGATATACAGATTAGTAGAAATGGGTTAAATTAAGATATGAGTTAGCCAATAAGAAGTAAGAGCTAATGGGCCAAGCAGTGATTTAAATAATATGGTTTTGATGTGATTATTTCAGGTCTGAGCTGCCAGGCAGCCGGGAAACAAACAAGCAGCCTTCCTCCAATGGTTAAAACTCATGTGTTGCTTGTGCAGAGGACATGAGTCCAGTTCCTAGCACCCCCATTAATTAGGTGGTTAACACACATACACATTCACACATACACACAAGGCAGGACTGGGCAGTAAGGATAGGTCTTTGAATATCTATGATCACTCCCTAGGCTGCTGAGAACATTTGAGAGCTTTTTCCCAACCATTCATGATGAGGAATGAATGAAAACCCCATTATTTGTGCAAAATGAGTAGTAAACATCCCTTTCCTGGTCCTTTTCAGAGCAATGAAACATTTCAGAAAATATCTGCTTGAATTCTGACGTAGCTACAGTGGCTCCTGGTAGCAAGCCTCACCTTCTATATGATGAATTTCATTGTTTTCTTGAGAGATAGCATGACATCCCATTTCTGGTTCATATGTTCTAGAAAGAAATGGAAGCATATTGTCAGTCATGTAATTGATATACAGCACTTCTTGACATGTCTATTTTTAATTAAAACACATTTTAATTAAAAAGGGAGAGAGCAATTTTAAGAAGAGACGCTCTCTGCCAGATGGCGATTCCTAATTTACCTCCAATGTGTCGGGAGCCATGATTCACTTTGCATTAGCTCGGGCTTGTGCGCTGTCGAGAATAGTAATTTTATTATGAAGAATAATCGCTCCCAGCATCCCTTCTAAGAGAGGGAAGTTTGTGTGGTCCCTGGCATGCGTCGCTGTACCTTGTAGCGATTCGCCCTAGAATTCTAAGGGCATGAGCAAGAGTTTTGTGTAAAAGTTTAATGCCTGCACTCTCAGGGAAGAATAGAAGTCTATTTCTTCGTTAATAAATAAAACACCTGAGATCTCAGTTTGGGATTCGCAAATGCGAGGTGACTTAAAGTGCAAATCCTCGGAGCCAGAGCATCCTGCGGGGTAGGGGCCCCGTTTATGGTGGTGGACAGGGCTTCTAATAGGGCAGGGCGGGGGGATCCTGCTGCTCTTCCTTGATGTTTCCCTACAGCTTCACATCTGTCCAACAGAGTTCTTTACAAGCTCTGTCCTCCACGGAGATACCCCATAGAGTCCACATGTAGGGACTGCAGAAGCTTGTAACACAAATAGAGCAACTATAGCAACCATATCACAGTAGTTCTGTGTCTGTGGGCTCTGGCGAGGAAACGGGTGGGCAGAAAGCGCCTGCCAGTGAGAGGGAGCGATGGAACTGACCATGAGAAATCATGGATCACAGCCCTTGCATGTAGTTATAGCATAGAAAAGTGATCAGAGTCTATGCATCGTACAGGAAACCCGTCTTAGTAGACACATCACCTCCATCAGTCAGTTCTTTAGCGATACAAAATCACAGGCCCACGCCTCCCTGCGAAACTGCACTCACGAGTGGTACAATGACCAGTTCTCAATGCAGTATGCTTTCTTAACAGTGCAAAATATTTCATTAATAGGTAATCCAGCAACATCTTTCAGTTAGTTCTACCGGATTCAAATATTCTGCTATCAGCAAAAATCCCAGTGGCATTGATGTATTTGTTTTTCTTTAATATCTTTGGGATGGGCGGGGAGAGTGGGACAAGAAAAAATACTCTAGAGTATATTTGGGAGATGAAGTAAACCAAAGTGGTTGTTTTAATCAAGCTTTGGGGTTTATCATTTTAATCATTCACAAGAAAGGTTTTCTTTTTTCTTGCCCAGATCCAATCTCTGAGTCATAATTAGTGGTAAAATAGCTCAAAAGGGAGAATATAAATTGAAATCATTGTCAAGAACAATCACGCCTTTCAAAATTCAATGCCTTCTTTTTTTAATCCTGGAAGGTATATATCTCAATGTGAAAAAGAGGAAACGGTTTAAGGAATTTGATGAGAAGACTGAGCTTTTTAATGTTGCTTCACGGGTCTGAGTATTAGTCAGGCTCTGAGCACAGGCTTTAGGAATGCCAGGCTAGGACGTGCTCCTGATTCTTACCAGCTTTACAGTGTGCAGGAAGCCTGGCTTGATAAGCTACAGGAAACAGGTGTCAGCACTGATGATCTTTGACAAGCACCAAGTTGCTCCTCTTGGGAGTCAAACGTCCTTGTGGCTCGTAGCTCAAGCTTCCCACTCAGGCTCCGATGCAACTAAATCCCACAAATCCCACATCACAGGTTTTACCAGATGAGAACGGGATTGAGGAGGACTGTGTCCTCAGAAGGCAGTGTTCTGGTGTCACAGATATTTAGGTAAATGTTAACCTTGGCAAACACAGTTCAATTTCTAAATACCAAAGTGTATTTACACAAAGGGTAAGAGAAATGATTTCATTACTCTTACCCAAATCTGGTTGATCTGGCATAGCTGCCACTTATCTATCTAACGCCTCCTTTTTATATTAGTTTACTTTACACTGGCATGATTTTGAGGGATTTTAGATCTTTTAGATTTGCATTTCAAAGTAGCTATAAAATATGTATTCCATGGCAAAACATTAGCATAAAGTGATTCGATATTATACATTCTGTCGGAAATGCCAGAAAGAATTCCACAACTATTGCATTTCCATCTGGCAGCATCTTCCTACACTGAATATTTGCATAAATATTTCAGCAATAAAGTAAAATTATGAAACATAAACTCTTTAGGTTATATTCCAAATTGATAACCTCTTCAAAATTTAATAAGCCAAGGAAGTGTGCAATTGTAAGGAAAGTATTATAGTGTTTCCACCCATGTGTACTGTCCTGGAGGAACAGTTCCTTCTTCAATATGTATCTCATTCGTGTCTTACCTTTTCTGTCCCTGAGGGATGACTGGTTGGGAAAAATAAAGCCCTACTCAATATATGCATGAATGTTTAGTAGTCTGGCTGCCTTTCCTGAAACTCTGCTCAGCCTAAATGCAGGAGTTCTAGGCTTGGTCACTGCAGGTGGTACAATGGGACTACCATGTGATTGGGCAGGAACTCTCTATTTTGTATAATGAATAACTTTGGTTTTTTTAGTGCAAAGATAACATTTGTCCTCAGATTTACAATTTCCAGGATTGGTGGTGATTGTACACTCACCAAGTTTTCAGACAGTCATTTGGTTTCCCCCAGTGATAATGAACAGCATTTACATCTGCCTTCAAATTCTGAGGTAATGTTTCACGGTCTCTGATGTAAGTGGGGATATGCATACGAGAGGGTCTTCATATGCTGCTTTTCTTAGTTTTATTCTGCAAGCATTATTATACGTTAGGAGATAGCTAAAGATCTCCTTGAGTATTCAGACAGAACTGGATGAAGAATTTTATTCTACTCTCTATTAATTCTGTGATCGCTGGCAAGTTCCTTAAAACTATTTTAATCCCTTAGGCCAATTCAAAGGACTGGCTGTATAACGCCAGCCAATGGAGCTGTTCCGTGAGTGAGGATGACAGTGTGTGTTAGGTACATAGTTAACAGCTCAGTGTGTGGCATGGGGAAAGGTTCTTTTAGTTTGGTTTTTTAGTTATGGCTGTCATTATACCCATGAGTCCGAGCTTGGCTAGATAACTTCTATCATACACAGTTAGCTTACATGATTTAATGTAGCAACTGTTGGCCTGAGACACAGGCACTTGAGTTCTGTTCCAGACCCATCACCTCCTAGTGTCTTCCAGCAGCTATCTATGTTCTTGAACCTCAAGGAGAGGCCTGAAGATGATGGGCAAGACTCCTTCCTAGGCCTATGAGACATTTCTTCAGAAGTAAGCAGTGATTTCGGAGCCCTAACCATTTACCCGCTATTAAAACATTCTGACCTCCTTCTCGCTGCGACCGTATGAGAGGAATCCCTGTTTGCTGGGCATGATTGAATTCTACTCTTATCAGTGTGAAGATGATTGGTCCTAAAAAATAAATATAATATTCAGTGTGTGGGTATATGCAGGTCTCTGGATTATCAAAGAATACTAGGAATGTTGGGTGATATATCTCTATATTATTATAAGTGTTTTGCCTTATAATGTGAAGAAATTAGAATCTACAGGGAAACCACTGACCAGTCAGCTTCCCTGGAAAGTGTGGTTTTGTCAACACAGAGACACCAGGAGAGAGATAATTTTCTGATACTTCAGGTATATAGGCTACTGGTTTAAAAGTTTTGAATAATTGTAGTTGTCTTTGTCTACATTAGGTTGTCAAAGGAATGCAAAGAGTAGGGCCAAGGAGCAAGGACTATGGCACAGTGTGAGTCACATTTGTGAGGAACTCTGTGGTATGAAACCCTGAGACAACTGGTGTGGGGGGTGTTCCATTTGTGAACTGGAGATCTATAATTTTATTCATTTGATAGCACTATTATTTTTTCTGTATCTAATATTTATTTTATGTATTTTTAAATTATTTCTATTTAACTATATATTTTTCTCCTCTCCCATCCTTCCCTCCCCACTCCCATTCTACCCTCTCCCATGGTCCCCATACTCCCAATTTACTCAGGAGATCTTGTCTTTTTCTACTTCCCATGTAGATTAGATCCATGTATGTCTCTCTTAGGGTCCTCTTTTTTGTCTAAATTCTCTGGGATTGTGAATTGTAGTCTGTTTTCCTTTGCTTTGTGTCTAAATGTCACTTATGAGTAAGTGCATATGATATTTGTCTTTCTGGGTCTGGGTTACCTCACTCAATATGATGTTTCCTAGATCTATCCATTTGCCTGAAAATTCCAAGATATCATTATTTTTTTCTGCTGTGTAGTACTCCATGTGTAAATGTAGCACATCTTCTTTATCCATTCATTACTCGAGGGCCTTTTAAGTTGTTTCCAGGTTCTGGCTATGACAAACAATGATGCTATGAACATAGTTGAAAACATGTCCTTGATGTATGAATGAGCAACCTTTGGGTTTATACCCGAAAGTGGTATTGCTGGGTCTTGAGGTAGGTTGTTTCCTAATTTTCTGAGAAATCACGATAGCACTCTTCTTATTGTCTGACCATGAAGCAGGCTTTAAGGCAGCAGTATTGATGCCTCAAATGTGACATTGCAATTCTCCTCTTCCTCTAGTTATCTTTAGGGCTTTTTCGGTCAAAGATTTGGATAATTTTTTCATCCAGGGAGGTTCAAACCATGTTAGTGCTATTATCAATATATATGCAAGGTATAGGAGATATTGTTTCTATGTTATTATTAATAATATAATGTTATAAAGGCTAAAAGTTCCTGTTTCACAGCAATGCAAGTAGAACATTTTTAAAGATTTATTTCATTTTTAATTATGTGAGTGTGTGTGTGTGAGTGTGTGTGTGTGTATGTGTGTGTGGTGTGTCTGCATGTGAGTAAGAAGATATGAGTGGAGGTGCCTGAAGAAGATGTTAGATCCCCTGAAACTGGAATCACAGGGGGCTGTGAACCACCCGACGTGGATGTTGGAATCTATACTCTTATACTCTGCCTGACCAGCAAGTATTTTTAACCACTGAGCAATCTCTCTAGGCCCCAAATGGAGATTTTTAAAGACTGAACTGAACAGTCTTTCAAAATTTGCCTAGGAAGTATGAGCCAAGGACAGCTCCACAGATGCTACGGTCCAGATTCAGGATTACTCTCACAGCTGATTGCTAACCCACAGTCACGAAGTTCTTCCGTTGTCCCATGGTCTACATGTGTCTCTGTATTTAATCATATCACACTTTAGCTTCTCAATAACGCTGCAGTTAGGAAGTCAAAATTTGGAGGAACAAGGGAAAGGAAACATTATGTTCATCACATTGGTGCAGGCTGATATCCCCAGCTATTTGGGAGGGTGAGTCAGGAGGATTCCGAGACAAAGGACATCATGAGCTATTCAATGAGTCTTATACCACTGACTTCAAGACCCCATCTCAAATGTCAGGGGGAAAGTGGTGGTGCAGCTCAATGGTAGAATTCCTGATGAACATATAGTGGGTCTTATACGAGCACTAATAATACACACACACACACCTGTGCACACACAAACACACACATACACTTTAATTAGGGTTTCTATTGCTACAACAAAACACCATGACTGAAAAAAACTTGGGGGGCGGGGAAGGAGTTTACTTAGGTTACACTTCCAATCATAATCCGTCACTGGAAAAAGTCAGGACAGGATCTCAAACAGAAGGATCAAGGACGCAGGAGCTGATGCGGAGGTCACACACGGTGCTGCCTATAGATTTGCTCTCTATGGCTTGCTCAGTTCAGTATGCTTTCTTATATAACTCAAGACTACCAGCCAAAGGGTGGTACCACCCACCGTGGGCTGGACCCCCACACACATCAGACAGTGAACAGTGTCTCCAAGACTGTAAGCATTATTCTTTCCTCTACATCTTCCCATCAAGGTTTCTGGTGAAATATTTTATGTGTGTGAAAGTTTGGAAATTATACAGTAAAATGGATTTATAAATGTTTATCCTAAAATGTGAATTTGAAGCTATTAAACTTTGTAATCTGAAAATCACTAGATTTTTTTCTCATTTCAAAATAGATGTGTTTAATATAGGAATTAAAAAGCACAGTCATTATCTTTCAAATTAGCCAGTTATTTTTAATATACACTTTCAAAGAGAACTAAGACACCAAGTCTGAGATTTCTTGGGAAAACTGATTAATTATTTCAAATTTTTTTTCATTTATAAAAAAAAGTAGATACATACTATTCTGAAAATGATTAGGAGCCATGATCTAAATACAAGACAGAAAACATTTAAGAATAAATGTGTACATTACTTGAAAATTGCTTCTCTAGTAAGACTCTTGTGGTGTCTTCTCTTGAGACTTGTGGAGAGTCTCAGAATCTAAGGGAGGCCATGATGTGTAGAATCTGATGGGGGCTGTGATGTGTCTATCTTGGCTTGAACAGTTCCAGACACTGTCTTGTTCACATAGTTGGGAGGCTGAAGACACAGTCCTCTGTCTGTGAATCAGTCCGTGGTGGTTGTGTCTCACTGTATGTGCTTTCTCAGGCATCACTGTATTTCTCAAGGGCATTAGCTACGCAGGTGTGAAGATGTCCATTTTGCATGAGGAAGTCAGTTTTTGGAGAAATCACACCCAAAGTTCTTCTTCCCAAGTGCAATATTTTCCCAAACACACTGCTTATTTATTCTTGTAGCCATTTCAATGTTACTTGCATTCTTGTGTCTTCCAAGAGTCAGAGGAAAGTAGCCAGCACCCTGTGCTGTGCGTATCTCACACAACAGCTACAGAGCTAATGCATGTAGTCATGCATGCTGTTGCAATCTGTGGGATGCAGTAGTGTGTGGGAGATGGGTTTTCAAGAGAACTTTTAGAAAAGTAGTTTTTCATTATCTCCTGGTGGGTTAAAACCCAGGTCATTCATTGCACCTGAGCACAGAGGAAGATGAGAAGAAAAACCATAGATCAATGGGCCAAGGAACGCTAACATTTGTCAAACTACTGCCATACAAAAGGAGGGGGCTGATTTTTGACATGAAGATAATGGCTCTGGCTAGAAGGCTTATTTGTGGCAGATTAAAACAAAAACACCCATTGGCTTTATCAGTGAGGGGGTTACAGGCCATAAACAGTCGAGTTTTCTATACTATTGAGGTGAACTTTTTTTTGTCTTACTGATCTATTTTCTATGAGTACATCTGGCATGCACTTGTGTATGTGCACATGTGTGCGTGCGTGTGGGTGAGTGCATGTGTGTGCATGTGCACATGTGCATGCACATGCAGGTGTGTGTGCATGTGTATGTGTGCATGTGTGTGTATGTGTGTGAGTGTAGGAGGGGCACATGTCATGGCGTATCCATGGAGGTCCAAGGACAACTTTAGTCTCCGCCTTGTTTGAGACAGGTTCTCTTTGCTGATTTTTTTGCTGCTACACCAGACTAGCTGGCCTGCATAGCAGGAGAATCTTCGCTCTCCACCTCCCATATCTAACCAGAAGACACTTGAACTATGCACTGAAACTGGCTTTTCATGTGTTTCGGGATTTGAACTCAATTCCTCACTCTTGCATAAAACACGCTTTTACCCACTCGGCCATCTCTCCAGCCTCTGATGCATCTGCCTCTTTGTTTATAATTCTTCCTATTAAAGAATAAAAAGTATTCTTTTCCCCCTACTGGGTAAGCCATTATTCATATAAGCCTGAGTAGATAGATCCCTTGCTTTGGCATGGGGTAGGGATGGGGTCACTAAGGAACTCCATGTTACAGAACAAGGAGCAGAGGGAACAGTGAACATAGTTCAAATCATAGCCCTGACTTGTATGGGAGAAGACTGCAGGAGTCCCACATCCACACACATCTTGTCTGCTCTATTTCCCAACAGGGTTCACAAGGCTTTGCTCATTTTAATAATGACACCAACAGTTCCCTTGCCTCAAGCACATGTGCTTTTCTGTATCAATAAAGTGCTTACAAAGCTTTAGGTCTCAGGCTAAATGTATGATTACCGTGTAAAATACAAAATGCCTGCCTAGGTGTGGTGACCTGCAATCCTAGTACTGGAAGGGAAGTTAAAGGCAGGGGGACCCTATGTTCTAGGCCAGCCTGGGTACATATCAAGGCCTCTTCTCACAAGCAAACAAATAAAATATGCCTGACCAAACCTGCATCTCAGATAAACAACAAACACTCACTAAGACAAATGTATCCCAGATACTACTGCAGTGTACACACACACACACACACACACACACGCACACACACACACACACACACATATACACGCACACATGCTCACACACACACAAAGAAATCAATGTGGTAACTATGAGAAACTCAAATTTAGCCAAGAACCTTATATTTTTTTTTACTGATTTTTTTAAAAATAATTTCAAAGTCACCTATAGTTATAAAGAACAATACAGGGAACTCTTGTCTACCCCTCACCTAGTTTTCTTCCATCGGAACACCTTTTATTGCTTTATCAAAAAACTGACAAAAACGCAGTACACTAACTTTAAGTAATTTCACCTCCTGGAACAAAAGGAAAAGAAAGGGAAAAACCTCTTCATTTAATTGATTCAATTTCTTCACATGCAAATCAGTGTGACCGTCCCGGTCAAGACAGAACCACCAAGTGCTCGCCAAATCCCCCTTTAATGCCATCAGCTCCCTGCTTGGAAGCCATCGATCCAACCCCATCTTTAATTTCCTAAGACATGAACATTTTAATAACAGTGATTTCAACCTAAACATGCCAAAAAAAAAAAAAAATTCTGTCAGAACCATGATTTCAAAGATACTGCTTAGGATCAAAGTAACTCAGTTAGTTATTTTTTTTTTTTTAAGCAGTCAATTTAAGTGAACAAGGTAAGTTATTCAGGCGATGTAAAGGCTTGACCGAAATTGTGAAGAGGATATTTAGGCAGTGTGCTTGGGGGTGGAACGTACAAGGAGAATGGATCTATTTGAATCGGGGGGAGACCATCTGCTCGCTAATCTTTAGTTCTAAAAGTCACCCTGAACTGGCTGGGCATGCCAACCCAATGTGCTGGCTCAGTGTTCAGGACTCGGTTATACATGTTTGTCTCACACTTGAGTAGACCCAGAAAGTTAAGTCCGGAAGAGTCTTTGCATATCCTGCCCCATCGATGGGCTAGGAGAGTAGATACTTAGGAGAGAACAGAGACTCAACGTTTAGAGTTCTTAGGGAAAACAGCTTTCCTTTCCACATATGATTCATACTTATTGAGTTGAAAAGGAAAACAAAGTATAAGTTAGAATACTGTGTGGGCTTTAGTCTTCCCATAAGGCAATGGGAAGAATAATCTGCTATCTATCTTCTATATAATCTATCTATCTATCTATCTATCTATCTATCTATCTATCTATCTACAAAATTAAGCCTTTGCTGTATGTGAAAGAAGGAAGAATTAGGGTTAAAAATGATAGCGCTGGAGTATGAGCTGCCTCTGCTCTTTTTTTTCTTGATTATGTTCTTCACTTTTTTATAAAAATCTATATTTTGATTTATGACAAAAACTGACATTATGGTGTGAAGTTTACACTTAAACAGGCTGTCCACAGACATCTAACGCATAGCTGAAAAGATATGTCTAAATGCAGGTCTCCACGGTGCCAAGAACCGATGGCTCCTATGATTCAAGACAGAGAAATTTGGACATCAGTTGGTCTGGATAATTTGTATTTTCAAGTAAATCACTACTCCAATAAGAAGATTTCCTGAGTAAACTGGGAGCATGGGGTTCATGGAAGATGTTTGAAGGGGAGGGGAGAAGAAAAAAATGTATAGCTCAATAAAATCAATAAAAAAGAATGTTAATCTGAGATCTGGCTTGTGGGGTCTTTCAACCCTTGAACTAACTAAACAGCATTTTGTCCTGTCAGTAACTGAACCCGGGAGCTTGCCATTTTGGGGTTCAAAGTTAAAAAAGGAAGTTCCAAGACTTTGCACCCTAAGAACACAGTTCACCCTCTCTCCAATCTCCCAAACTCCCCAGCTGCTCCTTGAGCAAACGGCTTGGATAAGCAAACTGACATATATAACTTCGTAATCAGAAAGGGTCATTTTCTGCAGTCTCAGGAATTAGGACCCGAGGCAGGATGCTCTTCCTCATCTGCTCTCCACCAGAAGACTGCCCCTCTTCAGTGTCCATCTGCAAAATGGCAGCTTTGGTAACTCAGGAACTGGCTTTGTCTTCTGGGGGCTACATTGAGCTCAGGTAAGGAACACCTCACCTGTAGGTTCCTCACACTAGCATTTTAATAGTCTCTCACTACCCTCATTTTCTGTGTCAATAGGAAAAAAATTAAAGGCAAAAGATTCGAGACAGAACCAAATTATCAGTTAACTGTTAATACTGTTGTTCCCCAAGTTCCCAGTCATGCACCAAATGTTAACCAAATTGCTCAGCTCATCTCCCTTCTTTCCTGGCCCTTCCCCCTAGCTCCCCCCAAAAATATAGCAGTAACAGCCTCAAACTGCGCATATGCTTAGGTCTCCAGGAAATGAATACCGGTCCCATTGAACCCTTCATTCTCCAGGGCTGCCCTCAAAGCAAGACCGGTAACTCTGCGGGTTACTTCTTGGATTCATAATCATTTCAATTAGTTGAACAGGGACTCCAAAAGTTACAAATCGTTTTATTTCCCAGTGAAATATAAATTGCACTTGATAAAAAAAAAACTAAGTTCCACACCCAAGAGCTATAATCTTTGTATCTGTGTTTTCATTTCCTGTGATGTCCTAAACAGTAACAATTTGAAAAAAAAAAAAAACTCCTTGGCTTACGGGACAACCAACCAATTTGTGATTTCAGTGAGATTCACTCCGTAATTCTATTACTTTCTCAACGAAAGTTAGTCAGCTTTCACCAAAAATACACGATGAGAGAACATGCCCAAGTTAGTGTTGTCTTTTACACATAATTCTAATTCTGGCTCTTAACATGAAAGAAAGACTTTGTGTTTGAGAATCTTGCCACGTCCTAATTAGAAAACACCACATTACTATATATCGAAAGGCTATATCTGCAGTATTTATCGCTGCATTAATTCATAGGAAACTCCTTTTGGGTATTGTGAGAGGTAGTGTATGCTCTTTCAGAAAGATGTGTTTTGAATTTCTCAATGATTATTTGGGGATAGAAGAAGTCTTCAAGTTCTGGATTTGTGAAGCCATCTTAGCAGTGTTCTTAGTGGAACTTGGAAGCATCTGAAGTGATTATTCTCCTGAGGAGAGAGTCGGGGTGAAAATGGCTTCAAGGTGATCTGAAATGTACAAGTAATTCTGATTTCCACATCTGCTAAGTTCATGTATAGGGAGAGAAAAGCTCTTTGAAGAGACTAGTGGGGTCAGCATGAACAAACTGCATGATAAATTGATAGATATTTAAATGAAGCTAACTTGAAGCTTCTATTTCCATATGGTGACTATCACTGTTAGGTCATAAAAATGCAGTAAGACTGTATTTCTATTTTTTTATGGTGGTATTAGCAGGAAGGAAGCATGTGGAGAACTGGGTTCTACTAGAAGGGTCTCTGGCCTTGGGCCCTTAAGATGCCACAGGAGAAGCCAGGGAGAGAGTTCAGGTTGATCAAGTGCTTGCCATGTGACTTAGGGTTTCTCTTGCTACAACAAAACACCATGGCCAAAAGCAATTTGGGGAGGAAAGGCTTTATTTGGATTATACTTCCACATCATAATCCATCACTGAAAAAAATGCCATGACAGGAGCTCAAACAGAGCAGGAACCCAGAGTCAGGAGCTGATGCAGAGGCCATGGAGGGGTGCTGCTTACTGACTTTTTCCTCATTGCTTGCTCAGCCTGATTTCTCATGGGATCCAAAACTACCAGTCCAGGGATGGTATCCCCACAGTGGACTGGGCTCTCCTCCAGGGAGCACTAATGAAGAAAATGCCCTATAGTGGGGCAGTTCTCACATACACCTTTAATACCAGTGCTTGGGAGGCAGAGACAAACTGATCTCTGTGAGTTCAAGGCCAACCAGGTCTACAGAGAGAATCCAGAACGGTCAAAGTTACACAGAAAAACCCTGTCTTAATAAACAAGCAAACAAACAGCAGAAACAATAAAACAAAATAAGATGTCCTACAGCCTGATCTTATGAAGGCATCTTCTCAATTGAAGTTTCCTCCTTTCAGATAACTCCAGCTTTGGTCAAATTGACACAAAACCAGCCAGCACATCACACAAAGCCACAAACCTAAGTTCAATTTACAGAACCCATGTGCAAAAAGAACAGCCCTGGCGGGTTGTAGTCCCCGCACTGGTGAGTGTCAGTGACAGGCAGACCCCAGCTCACTTGTCAGTTAGCTTGACACACTCATCAAACCCTGGGATAGTGAGAGCTCTGACTCAGGGAAAAACAGCCAAGTGCTCAGTGCCTAAGGATGATGACTCCTAAGGCTGTTCACATACACGTGCAGTCATTTGTATGTTTACCCTCACACACATGAACATGCATATACATACCTACACATTCGCACACAAGCATCCATGCACACAAAAAATCAAAAATGAATTGAGAGTAACCAGGCCAACTTCATTTGAATACCCAGTGTAAACAAAGCATTTGCCAGGGCTCCTAGAGGGTCTACCAGACTTGTGCCCTGGTTACGGGTGAAGGGAGGCAGAGTCTCATCAGCAACTGCTTTGAGTTCTACCTTGAAGACATTATAGCAGTCCAGGTTGGACTGTATGTGTCTGACGATTTTCATATACACAGACAAAAAGACATCCCTCTACACACACCCCAAATATACTGGAGAAGAGATTTTTAGAATGAAGTAAGTCTTCTAAAAGTATGAAAAGGAGCCTAATAATTTGCTCCCTGGAAGTCTGTCAAAAGACACACATCATTGCCACTTTTCTGAATCCAGCATCTCTCTTGCATTGAGCCTCCCAACACTGTTACCGAGTACAAATAAGGAAATGTCAGGGCCAAATAAGGAAATGACTAATCAAACTAGCTGGGGCTGGGAACATTCATCTTAGTCATTAGAGCACAGGAAGGTGACATTACATAAAAGCAGATAGCTATGAACTCACAATCTGGAAATCAATTTCCTGAGATGCATGAATAGAGACTGGATAATAATCTATTACGTGTCTGGTATTCAGTGCTTATCCCGAATCTAAAATTGTGCTCCGTTTCTTGGGGAGTTTCTTCCTTTAGTGACTCTACCTTCTCCTGGCCCTCTTGTCTGCAGTTCTCCAGCCACCCCTCTTTGGGCTCACCCCAAAATCTTACCGTACTTTATTTCTCCCGATGAAGGCAAATTTGACCTGGACACATAAAACAGAAAGTTCTTTTTTCTTTTTCTTTATTTATTAAAGATTTCTGCCTCCTCCCCGCCTCCCCCGATCAAGTCCCCCTCCCTCGTCAGCCCAAAGAGCAATCAGGGTTCCCTGCCCTGTGGGAAGTCCAAGGACCACCCACCTCCATCCAGGTCTAGTAAGGTGAGCATCCAAACTGCCTAGGCTCCCAAAAAGCCAGTATGTGCAGTAGGATCAAAACCCATTGCCATTAAAACAGAATTTTCTTAATGGTTGTTAAATCCCAGTGAGTTAGAATAATAACCCCCCACCCCCACTACTCCATAAAGTCTTTTTGTTAAAAAAAATTCTCTGCTTTGTTTTAGAATTTGAAAGGGATAATTTGATTCAAAACTCTTTAGCAAAGAAGAGTCTGTCCATAAGAATCCTTCCTCTTGGGGTTCAGTTGTGCTGTTCCTTTAAATTTTCTGTGTAGGCCAAGAAAATATTCAGCATGTCTTGTACACAATGTTCTCCTTTTACCCATGCTCCTCTGCCTCCTCCCCTAGTTTGGTCCCTCAGGCTGGTCATCCCGTGTGGGCTTTGGTGAGCATTTTTGTTTGGGTTTAGGCAGTAGAGTTTCACTACTTAGGGAATTGCTCTTACAGCCCTTTGTAGAGAGCAGTATACAGAGAAATACAGAGGTTTCTGTCGTTGCTGCTAGAATCTGACCTAGGTATTTTAATTTGGAAAGAGAAAAGTCTGGAGAGATCACCCCCCACCAGCTCATGAGACAGACAGCTTTGACAGCAAAATTGGGTTTCATGAACCATGAACAAATGGTTTCCCAAAGTGTCTTAGGCTCTCAAAGAGTTAAGCATGAAAGATGCTTCATTTACTCCCCAGGAGTGGTCTAGGCCCTGGGAGAATTTTGACTCGTTTCAGTTTTAACTTTCTATGTGAAGGAGCATTTCCCACAGAGGCAGACAGACAGAACAGAGCCCTCATTATAGGAGAAATACACATTGTGAGCCCCCTTTATTTCTTGCACAGGCCATGCAGAAGAGAGTGCAGCTTTAAATTATACTTCTCACAATGCTTCCCAAAGAGAACATGGCAAATGAATTCAATTCTTCTAAACTAAATTGAATATTTGAAGGAAAATAAATCTGAACAACCAACTGAGTTTTATACATTCCTTTCTCATAATTTCACTGCACTATTTGAATTGGGTTAGATCAAATTTAAGATAAAAAAACACCTTACTACAAATTTGGAAAATGAGCTATTGAAAGATGAAAGGCATTTCAGGATAAAGAGATGAGGTTTTTATAATTGAATATCACTTTAATTCATAATGTTTCACTGTCCACTCTGCTAGGCTTTGTTAGTAAAACAAAGCTAAGGAACCAGGAGTTGAGGAGGTGGACTACAGACACTCCTGGGGTGTTACAGACGCCCAAAGGTGAAGACACAGGACAGAAAAGGAGAAGTTCTCCATGCAGGTATACTTCAAGACCGATGAGAATTACACATTCTAGAATGATGCGCATTTTTCAAATGATGGAATCGGCACAGTTAAGCGTGTGTGAGCACACACACACACACACATGCACACAGAAGCTGGATCACCAGTCTGGTGAGTTTATCATTGAAAGGACAGAATGCATGCCCTTCTGAACGGATCATCTTGAGGGAGAAATTACCATGTAGATTAGGTGACTCACTAACCAGGGGTCCTGAGTGGAGTCTAACAGATGATTTCCTAAATCAAGTGTTTCGTTCATTGTTATAGAGTTGGCATGTCTATTTCATTGGTTTTGTTTCCTCTATTATATTAGTATGTATGAATTATAAAATAGTATTTACTTATGAAATTAAAATATTTATCAGACATTTCATAATCATCGGGTAATTTCCTGGATATCGGATGAAAACTCAGACATATATAGTAACCAGTACCCTAGGGACTTCTCATCTGCCTGGCAGTGGCTTATGTTAAAAGTGTGGAGTAAGGAGCTGGAAGGATGCTGTGCGGAAGGTGGGACTCAGAGTCAATTGCAATTGATTCTGTCCCCTCGGAAATGAGATGGATGGCATCACTTGAACCACATTTTGAACAATAAAATACCATGCCTAGGGAACAGTTGCAGATGAACAGAAGCAAGAGGATAAAAACTAGACCAGGTATGATATGCTCAAAACTCAGGAGCTAGCATGGTCTACCATGGACACAGACATATAACCTGAAGAGAACGGAGAGAGAAGAAGGAGCCGAAGGGCCATACAACTCATTTCTGTGGGATGTACGTGTCTGCCACACTGTTTTCATCCCTAGCTTTTCTCAGTCATTCCTGAGAATCCTCCTCACCAGGACAGGAAGAAGTTGAATCAAAGTGAATTGTTGTTGGATGATGGCAAAGGGGTCTTTTGGGCTTCAGTACCAAGCATGTACAAAGCGTATGTTATCATGCACTCCCGCTGGGGAAACAGTGCCTCTGATAGGAGTTGTGTGTATACAGGGTAGGCTTCAGGAGCAAGCAAGGAACCCAGAACCCTAACCCAGTTTCTTCGTATCCTTCCAAAAGCCATTTGCTGCTGACAAATCTGCTTTCAAGAGGACTTGATTGGCTTTTAAACTCCCTAAACAAACAGAAACACATTACGTGTGCCCAGAACACCTGCCCACTAATCAGATGAAATCATAGATGGCATGTTATGTGGACATACAATTCCACAACCTACTAAAGTCTGAAGTCAGCCTACAAAATTGGTGCAGTTTTGGTGATCAGGGCCTTCTACAAGGCTTACAAAGAGAGCCTCTGGGCAGCATAAATAAAAACGTTAAGCATTGTTTGGTGCTGAAAAGCATATGGAATTTCATATGGTAATTGGGTCAAACGTCTATGTCACTTAGTATTCACTCACATTTTAAAGGACAAGGCAAAGAACGTGATTGTATGCTGATAGGTTTCAGAGTGGCACAGGATGGTGTGAGAATTCATTTTTCATAAAAGAAACGAAGATGACTGATCTCAGGCACTTAATGGAATCTAATTCTGGCACTGCTTGGCTGATGGGTCATGTGACCTTGAGAAAGTTACTTAAGCAATTTAGACCTCTGAGTCAGAATTTTAAAATGAAAATGATACTACCTGAATGTCAATTCATTTCTTATTATGAGATGAAAAGATACTGCACAGAAAAAAAACTATCTGGCAGACTGTAAGTTATACACAAAACAAGGAATTATCATACTAATAAATGCAATAACTTTGAAACAAGCAAAATGAAGTTTATTTGAAAATAAATTAATACCACATATTAATTTGGAATTAAAATAGAAGAAAAATGTAAGGTGGGGAAAGAAGGGATTGTAAAAGACAGCGGCTTGCACTTTAAGCAAATATCAAACACAATGCAGCTTCAGGAAACCTGCCTTGTACAAAAGAACCAGTTAATAGAAACCCGAAGTCAGGACGTCTAAAGGCAGATCTAAGTAAGCACATGCCATCACTGAGAACAGCAGGCCTGTTGTGAAAACAACAGCCATGCAGATGACTTCTGTATACCTCTTTTATTTGTTAGCTGACAACACACAGAGAGACGCCCAGCCACCTCTGACAAATGACACCGTAGAGCAAACACAAACCCAGAACGTTCCATTGCCAAATAGTGCGTGACTGGACAAATGTAAATATCTGGACCCAGAGGAGTCCTCCCTGATCATCTAAAGATGCTCAATGCAAGCATCATGAGGAGCCCAGGGACCATTAAGCTTCCACTTTCTTTCAAATTTATGAGCGTGTGGCCTCCAGCTTAGATTTTAGCAACGCATCAGCAGTATCTTGTAAACGGGGATGTCATTTTAAACAAATTTACATGTGGTGGTATTCAACTTTTTTTTTCTCGTTCACAGTGCTGAGAAGCTTAATATATGCAGAGATGCTTGTCACCAGCATGCAAAACAGGAAACAGACCAGTCCTAACACCCCAAAGAATTTCCTTGAACTGACTGACCCTTTATTGTTAGCCCTTTCTCCTGTGCTAAAATGTGGCGATTGCTGGTCTGTTCTTTATGTCTATTCTCTTGCTTTTCCCAGGAAATCACATGAATGGGATTTACCCATTGTGTAGTTCTTTGTTGCTTGAGGTTGATTTTGAGGTATGGCATGTTATTATAAATGTGTGCATGACCAGCGCATCTGTAGAAAGCTAAGCTCTGATTCAGCTGATAGTTTTGGAAACCATGTTTCTCTCTTCATTCTTTTGCTTTATGAGGTTGGCAGGCTCTTATAGCCTCATAAGTGTGCTTTGCAGTGGGCCTTTCTGAACAAGAACATCACTAATGAAGCCAAGTTTTTATCCTGTAATAATTGATCAGTCATTTTTAACGTCCAATGTACTACACAGCGCTAGTGATTTGGAGGTGAACGGCCCTCATGTCTGTGCTTCACCAAACCTTCCCTGGGGCCAGATGTCTGCTATGGAATTCTTGATCTTCCTCACACAACATCTGGCTTATTTTCACCCTCATTTATTCAACACATGAGCATGTATAAAATACTACCCACCATTCTTGACACTTGGGATGAAACACTGAGCAAAACAAGCCCGAATCTTCATCCATGTGAAATTTACAGTCCAACTGGTAGAGGAAAATTATAAATCATGAATATCAGCTCAGTAAATCGCATGGCACATTAGAAAGTGAAGAGCTATGTGCAAAGAAAGGATGGAGAGAAACTCCTAAATGGTAGTAGTGTCCTATTAAATGATCGTCAGGGACAGTTTTACAGGAGGGGCATTTTAGCAAAAACCTCATAAGGGGTAGGAGGTTAAGTATGAAGCTTCTTGTGAAAGAGTATACCCAGCCTGTGATACAGCCAAAAAGACTGGGACGTTGAAGCAGTCCTTGACTGGAGCAGGGGCTAAGGGATAGTGAGGCTATAAAAGTAACTGAGGATAGGGAATGAGGTCATATAGGCAGGTTTGTACAGACCGTAGGACCTGGGTCTACTCTGAGGGAGATGGAAAATATTGCAGGGTTTGACGAAGAAACATTACTTAGTACAACTTAGGTTTTAGAATGATTTCTCTGACAAATTTTGGAATAATAGACCATAGGATGCAATGAATATAGAGGATTTATCGTAGAAATTTAAGAGAAAGAGACTGACCATGGTATAAGCAGAAGCTAGGTTCTAGATAGAAATATAGAACATAGGTTGTGACCAGGGAACACTATTGAGAAATAACATCATTTTTATGGTGATATATGCCTGTACTAGCAACTGCTTAGGAGGTTGAGGCAGAAGAAACACTTGAGGCCACAAGTTTGAGACCATTCTGGGAAACCTTATCTTTAAAAGAAATAATTTGCTTCTGAGCCAGGGAACTGGAAAAGTGGAATGCTTTTACAGTTATCAGAAAGAATGTGAATATAGCAGACCAGGAAAAGGCAATATATGGGTTTTTTTTATTTTTACACTTATTTACTTTGTGTGTGCATATGAAATCAGAGGACAACTTGGAGAAGTCAGTTTTCTCTCTCTACAGAAAATGCCTATAGCTGCTGAGCCATCTGGTGTGTGTGTGTATGTGTGTGTGTGTGTGTGTGTGTGTGTGTGAAAGAGAGAGGGGGGGTTGTTTTGTTTTGTGTAACAGTCTCGTGTGTCCAAGGCTAGCCTTGAACTCACTATATAGTTAGGATAATCTTGAACTTCTAATTATTCTGCCACTATAACCCGAATGCAGGGATAAGAGGCATGTACCACCACACTTAGTGTATATGTGCTGGGAATCCAGCCTAGTGTCTTGTGTATCTACTGACCTACATCACTAGCTTCAGGTTAACATAAGAGAAATGTCAAATATCTAGATTTATTTGGGCTATATGTGGAATTT
This sequence comes from Alexandromys fortis, assembly GCF_014885135.2. Lineage (NCBI taxonomy): Eukaryota > Metazoa > Chordata > Mammalia > Rodentia > Cricetidae > Alexandromys > Alexandromys fortis. The sequence goes on from NW_026067939.1 coordinate 5,308,727, forward strand.
GGGAGCTGGATAGCTGGATACACATTTAGACCTATCGTGTATAAATGTTATATGGTATCATCAGACCATACTTGGGAGCTGGATAGCGGGATACACATTTGGAACTATCGTGTATAAATGTTATATGGTATTATCAGGCCATACTAAATCCCATAAGACATGAGAACTACAGAATAAAAGCCGGGGCCAAAAAAGCAGGCTTAAAGCTTCCAGTATGGAGAGTTAGGAAGAAAGACAGAACTAACTGGAGACACATTGGTGTGGAATATTTTTTCAACTATGTAAAGATGTATTGCATTTGTTTAACTATGTAAAGATGTGTTGCTATTTTAGCTTGCTTGCCTAAGGAACCTGATTGGTCTAATAAAAAGCTAAATTGCCAATATCGAAAGAAGAGGCATAGGTGGGACTTCCAAGTAGGAAGAGTAAGTAGGAGGAGGAATTTAGGCTCTAGGGGAGAAATAAAGAGACACCAAGGAAATGCCAGGGGCCAGCCAGCCGGACAAAGAGGGATAATCAGGAAGGTAGGACATACAGACTGAAAGAAAGGTAAAGAAAACATGAAGTGAAAACACAGATGAATAGAAACAGGTTAAATTTAGTTAAAAGAGGTAGTGGTAGATGCTAAATTAAGACCAGGCATTCATAATTAATAATAAAATAATAAGTCTCTGTGTCTTTATTTGGAAGCTGGTTGGTGACCCCCCCCCCAAAAAAAAACTCCAACACACAGATAGAGGACAGAGAGGGTGGAGGTTGAAATAAAAGATCCCGTGACTTCATGGGAGCTGATGGAGGACATGTATCAAGGAGAAGTATAGGATAAATCATGAGTTTTAATGATGTGAAGGTGGGAGCTGATATCTTTATTAAAAGTGGTTTTGGTGTAATAGTGTAGGCAAAAGCCCAACTGGCTGTGTTTAATGAGAAATGGACCAGATATGTATCTCAGTGGTAAAATAATTTACCCAGAACATACAAGGTTCTGGTTTTCACCTCCAGAACGGAAAGGGCAAAAAGAATGAAGAAACGGGGTGGGGGGGAGGGAGGAAATGAAAAGGGAAAAGAGTGGGAACTGGAGATAGCGAATAGAGATGACTTGTAAATTCATTACCAAGAAAAGAGCAGTAGCGGAGTAGTGACCACGTTGAATTTGTTTCCATTTGGCTTCCTGTGTGCTTACTGCCCATCCTTGGACTTCCATCCTTGGCAACTAAATCTCCCAAACAAGCCTTTGATGAGTCAATAAAGAGAAATTTACTAAAAAGAAAATAAAAAAGGTATCAAAAGAATATGTCAAGCAGTTGGCGACATGTTGCAAACTTTGGTGTCCAAGGGACCATAAGTATCAATATTTATAAAATGGGTGAATCGAGTAGGTGGGTGGATAAGCGAGACATTTGCCTGATTCTCCTCTTGGGTAGTTTATATAATTGTCCCCTCTACCCTCTGCCCTGCTACCACAGGGAATGAAGGCGCACCACATTTTCTGCTGTCCAGACGGCCTTTAGCTGCTTGTCTTCAGTTGGTACTTTTCTTCTCTTTGCAACACCTAATCGCTATCCTGCCCTTCAATGACAACTGCTTCCTTTCTTCTTCCAAGCCTCATGCACCCTACCCATGCTGTACCACATTGAGCCCATATCCTGGCTGGTTGCAGGAGCAAAACTAGATTACCTATCCGTTGAACCTGAGTTTTTCCGGAAGCAATGCTTCTAGGTAGAGTTTGCAAAGTGAATGACTCTTCAGGTTTGGCTACTAACTCCTGGAGACCTGACAGAATTCACCGGCCTTTAGTAAGCACGTACGACACTGCAGACACCTTCTATAGGATGGTTTGTGAGGCAGTTTTGTTAACCACAAATGTGATCTGCAAGAATATACTTTGACTAGAACTCTTCTGTGATAAGTCAGTCTCCTTGTATCTGGCTTTGGGCTCTTATGTTTGCTTCTCTCTCAATTCAGAGACCTCCCTTTGTCATGGTTGCAAATGATGACAAACACCACGATGACATCTGATCATCCTTGCCCCTTGAGTCACACAGCTGCACTGACTATAAACCTGAAGCAAGGTGGAGCAGGCATAGTCCTTTGCATAGTAAATTCTCCTTACAAATTAGCCTGGCCTTTTTTTTTTTTTTTTTTTTTGTAGTGCCCTTGCTCCATCCCTGTTTTCCTCTCTTCCCCCTCCAATTTCCCTTCCATCCTTCTTTCCTTCCTTCCTTCCTTCCTTCCTTCCTTCCTTCCTTCCTTCTTTCCTTCTTTCCTTCTTTCCTTCTTTCCTTCCTTCCTTCCTTCCTTCTTTTCTTCTTTCCACTTTCACGAGACCTTCATCTCCTTCAGCACTGCCATCTTCATCCCAGGCGAGGGAAGGGGAGGAGAGACTTTTGCATACTGCTGCATTTTAACCATCTCATCATGATTTTCCTACTTTTACAATGAAATATTTGTCAGTCACTAAATCTCTGTGAGCACTGATTAATAATGAAGATGATTTTAAATTATTCATATGTCTAAAGAGCCAAGTGAGCAAAAATGAACGTTTCCCCCATTCATTAAATGAGCATTTCCACTTCCAATTTTTATTCAGAAATATGGTACAAAATTTTCTTGTCTTAGCTGGGAAAGAGGAGGCTGCCACTAAGATTTACTGTTGAATCTTTCTTCGCACCATGGTTGCTTGATTGTTTTCATGACACTTCACGTTTTCATACATCTGGATAATTAAAGTTTCCCAATGTGACCAAGGTTCTGGAATAAGGCAGAACATTCATAATACAGAACTCAATGTTTATGCTTTACCAAGAACTATCTTTGCTTTCCCCAAACCAAACCACCTTGATATGGAAAATGTCTGTGTGTCCATCACCACTTTTCTTCAGCTACTCATAACCCTGGTGGGCTCAGAAACAGCCCACCTCTGGCTACCAGCCAACCCTGAGCATGCCCCCTCAAGTTGGGGGCACTGCATCCTGTCTGCTTTTCCATTGTCCATTGCCGCCCCCCCCCTTAAATTGTTCTTTCCACACAGCTCCTCATATTAGGAGAATACTCAGTGGGCTTTGAGTTCTGTATCACACAAATATTTCCACTAGGACATGAGTGACACACATCCCCGTCTTCTGCTCTGGGGTAACTGGGCCCCTCCATGGAAAGCTACAACCAGAGTCATGGTTTAAAGAGCCTCATGGATACCCACGCGCCGTATTGATGCCGCCATTCAGTCTCTCACATTCCATATGCTCGGTTATAATTTTGTGCATTAGCTTTCCTGTATTATTCTCACTCCCCCATGGGTAGAGTTAGTTTATCATGACCAAGGCCTGCTTTCAGAAAACTAGTCACATAGGGCAATGTTGAAAGTAAAATGAGAAAATTTTTAAAATTTTACCAAAAAAAATAGTCTAAGAAGTAAATCACCTTAATGGGTTATTTTACAGTGTATGGAAAAGATGAACAAAGACCGAATATTTAGACATCAAGCAAAATCCCTACATTCACAAAGAGCAGAGAGCCATACAGGGTAATAATGAATGGATTGAGCAGCCAACGCATTGGCTTTAAAGTTTATAATGGGACTTAATGAGCCCAAAGAGTGGTGGGCCATTGCAAGTTGTCTAATGATGAAATATTGAATAAATACAATATACATTGCTCTCCCCACCCTCAGATAGATTCAGAGCTGTGCAGGTAGCCATCTGCCAGAAGGGTTGGTACTAGTAACGTTCATGCTTTGTTGACTCGTGAGTCTTCATGACCCCTACCAAAAATACCCCACAGTTCTATCAACACCCCAAACCACTACTTTTACATCTTAAGAGGATGATTACTCTACTCCAAAGAACGTGATGGCTGTTTAGCAGTGCCAATCCATGCCCCAGTTTGCTCCTGCGTGGGCTCTTGCTGGTGTCTTATTGAGGGTCTTTGCTTACTCTTATTCAGTTCCATTCCGCCAGAAAAATAAACATATAGTTACTGAAAACTATAATGAGTTCTATTTTTATTAGGTGCTATAAAGACATTCTTAAAAAATTTAGAACATATCTGAAGCTAAATAAGAAAAAAAATTAGAAATTCTGTAATATTTCTTTTAGTGCATACTATGAATTTCTTTGGCCATGTTAATCAAGGTAGCCAACCTTGTTCCTTGGTTCCCTTCACAAGTCTCATGATCACTGTGCTCATTGTTGATTATAATAGTATAATAATTTGAAACAGAGTTGGGGACTTTTGTAAAGGAAGAGATGTTTTACTATACCATGTCAATCCCATGTCTTGCTTCCATAGCTCTGATGACGTTCTATTGATCTCAGGAGAAGCCCTGCACATTAGCACAGCAGAGGAAGCAGAAATCTAGAGTTTGATTCCAGCTTCCAAGTGGGCCATAAATCATAATGCATGAGAATGCTACTTTTAGGCCACAGTAGACACTCGATGAAAAGACTTGCTGATTTATTAGGTAGGGCTCAGTGCCCACAAAGATATGGATTTCCTAGAAAAACTGGTACATGAATGAAAGCGGCATCGTGATGATGAAGCCATTCTTGGCAATCAAATTCAGGCTCACAGAGGGAAGAAACTTGTTTCTGCTGCCTGCACCGCAAAGACTGGTGTCTTAAGGCCTTTATGTCTGCCACATAGGTATTCCATGAGCATTGGTGGAATGGATCTACAGATGGAAAAAAATAAAACAAAATGTGTTGATATTCTCTCTTTGGCTTGCCCAGAAAGAATAGAGGCTCTATTGTCAGGAATTTAAAAGAACTTAGTGGTTTTAAACAGGAAGAAACAGAAAGTTTTTTCAGTCTTGACAACACCTCATCTAGTGATGAGGGACATCACTAGAGCCAAACGAGTTGGAAAGGCAAAGCAGAAGTGAGTCATGGGTTCAAGCTCCCAAGACATCTTGACCAATTATCCTTTAATCACACATGAGTTTGCACAGCTTTTCCCCATCAGGATGGACTAGAACTGAGGGAGAGCCTATCAAATTCCGCGTCGTATCCATTAGGCCCAGGCCCAGAGGGGAAGGTGGCTATTCATTCCCTTACTGTCCCTACTTAATTGGTGATGTTTTAAAAAACGTTTCAGTGTAGAATAAAGTGCACGATGAGCGTTAGAATTCAGGCACCCCCCAGAAATTGGCTTTTGACCATCTCACTTAGTATCTCAGCTAAAACAACCTGGCAGTAGGCTGTGAGCAGCAGCCGGTGAACCAAATCCATTCCCGTCTCCACACCCTGAAACCCTGAAGAGAGAAAGATTGAGGTGGTGCCTAAGAGATAGATAGCCTGTCTTCTGCTGTGAAATGAAGTCATATTGGCCAGACTTGATATTTCTCTGTAGACAGATATTCTACTTTTAGAAAAACATAACAGTACTGAACATCGTCTGATATGGGACCATAAGTTGAGATGTATTAACGCTCTCTTTGAAAGAGAAAGTTCAGGGTCAGGAGCCTAACTGTTGTTTGAGCATAACAACAAACCAACACCATTGTCTGGTACAATTACCCCCCCCCACACACACACACACATATGTGTCTGTCTGCCTTGCTATGTCTGTCTCTGTCGTCTCTCTCTCTCTCTCTCTCTCTCTCTCTCTCTCTCTCTCTCTCTCTCACACACACACACACACACACACACACGTGTCTGACTGTCTTGCTGTGTCTGTCTGTGTCTCTGCCCCCCCCCCAACACACACACCTATGCAATTCGTCCCCATTACTTGTAGAGAATTAGTTTCAGGAGAGCAGGCACTTAGTCTCCTGCCTCACCAGTGTCTTCTGGTATGTGATAAATACTTAAAACATTTGCAAAATTAATAAATGTTATTCACTGGGACAGTCCCAAGCCTGATCTCCCATTACCTCTGGACAGTTCAATCTTTTTTTTTTCTTTTCTTTTCTTTTTTTTTTTTTTTTTTTTTTTGGTTGATCTTATCTTATTCATTGTACTGTAGGGCTGCCAGAGTCTGGATTCCTTCTGGTCTAACTTCCAGCCCAATAAGCCCATAAAGATCTCACCTCTCAGCACCTGTGAACTCACGTGACCAAACGTCATAGCACCTGTGCTTTAGTTCTCAAACTATGTCACCGTTGAGTCTTGCTACAGAATATCTACTTGGATTGAATTTATCTTCCACACTGGCTCTCGGCAAGCATGCCTAGACTCGCTATTTTCAACGGTCATTTTAACACTAATGGAAGCTGGTATACCTCAATGACTAAGACACTCGGCACTAAATTCAAACACATAATAGGTTCATATCTCCTTGGCAGCCGGTTCCCAGGCAGGAGCGACTCTTTTTCCTATCATTAAGCATCCTCACCTGGAAATGTTAATGGTAGCATCTGGCTCCTTTTATGGCACAGAGTCAACATTCAATGTTCACGGTTTTGTTAATGTTACTAATAATGTCTGCCTACACATTCCTTTCCGGTTCTCCAGAACTGTCTCTCTCCGTCCCCACTGGATCTTTCTGTAAGGATCTCACTGCTACCCACCTATCAGAGCCTCGACCAAGGGAATCTTCTTACACGTTGCCCAACTCAGCAGCAAGTTTACATATAGGAAAAACAGTCATTATTTTGGCAATAGTGCTTGTGCCTGGATGTCCTTCATATGCTCCTGTGTTTGAACATTTTGTTTCCAGCCGGCAAAATTGTTTAGGGAGCTTGGGGACGTGGGGCTATCTGGCTGTTGTAGCAACATCTAGGTAGAATTTGAGGGTTTGAGACTAGCCTTGCTTTTGCCCCATTGCCCTTCTGTCTGGTAACTACTTATAACAGGGAATTGTCTTAAGCCCCTTCCATACATATGATCTTTCTAATGAGCAGTTCTACCCAGCTAGAAGCTCCAGTCTGCAAGAGACTTGTGACCTGTATGTTTTAACTTGTTCCTTATTTTAGTATATGTTAATCTCTTCTCACTGCCAGTTGAGTGGTAGACACATGCCTTCAGACTCGATCATTTGTTTATATGTGAACAGCAAATAGAAAAAAAAAACAAGCTATAGATAGAATTCATCCACACACTTTTAACCACCATGCCTTTCCTGTCACAATGTACTATGTTACCCTCTGACGTGCGAACCAGAATAAGCAGGCCTGTGAATTGCTTTGTCAGCGATTTGGCCATAGATAGCGTCGTGAAGGCAACTATTATAGTAACACTTCAAAGTTTCAGTTTCTTTAACTACCGTTACTTCACTAAGAATGCGATGGTGATTCCACCACTCCATGGGCACTGGAGGCTTGCAGTGACTCTCTTGCCCCATGACCTTGATTGGCAGATAGTACATTGCTTTCTTTAGTTTCTTAAGATGTTTCTCTTTATTCAGATTGCAAGATTCTAGCTCTTGTCTAATTCCTCATCTTAGCAGTTTTTCCTTACTTTTTAGAGTAGACTTTGTATCTGTTTTTTTTTTTCTTAATTTCATATATGGGTCCCTCCCTCTCCTTCTTCTAACTCTTCACACGACTCACTCAAGTCCTCAGATCCATGGCCTTTTATCTTTTAATTATTACTGATACATATGTATACACTCTATAAATGCTGAGGTGAGAGGAGCTCATTTGGTGTTGCTCATACACAGATGTGTGAGCTGACTGCTTGGGATTGGCTCATCTATCAGAGGGTATCATTCCTGAAGCAAACTACATTTTCCTCTCTCTATAGTCATTAATTACCGGAAGCGCTTCACGTAGGTATGGAACCTTTGGAAATTTCCCCCATCCATGTTGCATGTCAAATGGTGCTGTCGTTTTCCAAGTCTTATTCAGGCAACCATCTTTTTTTTGAGATTCCATGAACATAACTTTTTTTGCCATATATAGATGACTCTCTCTCTCTCTCTCTCTCTCTCTCTCTCTCTCTCTCTCTCTCTCTCTTCTCAGCAGATGGCTCTGGTGATCATTCCGTCTCCTCTTCTGCCATATTCCTTGAGCCTTTGGTACAGGGACTGTGTGGCTGACATAACAATAGGCTTGGTCATCTCCCTGCCAATTGTTCTCTGTGTTTTGACCAGTTGTGTCTTTCTGTAAAGATCTCTGTCTGCTACATAAAAAGACCCTTTGATGAAGAGTGGGGATTATATCTAAAGTCATTCTAAGAGCCACCTCAAACATCTCCCATTGTTCCCATCTTGAGTCCTTGCAACTCGCTGATCAAACCTCTCATTCTTACGTGTACCTAAAACAACTGCCATCAAACCTTTTTGCCATAGCTGTGTACAACTCTTTTGCGGGCTCCTGATTTATTGGCTTCCCTGTTGGTCCTCACCTAGCTGGCTCTTAGAGACGCACTCTGTTGGCTCAACATTTCTCAGTGAGTCAGGCCTCATCTTTTGGCATTCCCCAGCCTTCCTCCTATTTCCGCCACATTTATTCTCGTGTATATAATGATGCTAATTTTTAGAAACGAGCCATCTGATATTGTAGAGTTAAATCCACTCTCAGCACTGTTCGAGGGCTTGGAAGACCAAGGTTTAAGTTCTCATGGAAGCAACTTGCCTTAAGACACCGAGGCAATAATGAACACAGGAAAACAGAGATGCCCCAAAATTAATACTTTATACAATTTTATTTCTTTATAAAAAATTTAAAATTGAAAACTCGGTGAAGTGGCCTGTACCAGCAACATCAACACAGAATTGTCTTTTGTCTTGTCAGTAGCTGAGCTCAACCACACACCTGGCAAGCCTAGGAAGCAGGCATGATGGGAGACACAGGTAAGAGACTACATGACTCATCATTTACCAGATAATACTTATCTCTAAATCCAGAATACCTAGGATGGTGGACTTGAAGAGCCAGTGAGTGGTTAAGCCAAGAAAGACAGGTCTAGATACATTGGTTACCGCATTCATACCATAACTGATTGTAACCAAACTGAAACATAAGCAAATGAGATGTCACGTGTGTGACTGTCCATTGCAAACTCTGGGCATCACAGACTACTACTGTGCAAATGACTTGATCCTCCTGACGCTTCTTTCAGGTTCTTGGTACTCTGAGACAAGACAGGGAAGAGGGCATCTGGAGAGAGCTTTAGGTGTGTCCATGAGCCACAAAGGGTTTCTCCTTCCAGGAATTTTATATTCCTTCATGAAAATAGAAGTTCTTTTCCCTGCTTCCAAGAATAGTGTGTCAACAGTGACAACTAATTTTTTATTTATTTTAGTTCATTATCTTCAGGGAAAACTTATTAGACATTTACAGCTCTTCTTATCTTTAAATCACAAAATTGTCATCACTTAGATTGTTTCAGCAATTTATTTAATGATTATCTATTATGTTCTTTTGTCAATGAAATGATATAAACACTATGAATATACTGTCTGGGGATCTTATTTCAATAATGGAATTTAACCAGGTTGCAATAATGATGATACTTTGCCATGTTATGGGTTATTAGTCGGCTATATAGGTAGATACTCTTTCTCATTCCAAGAATACAGATTTCAGAACACAGTGGTGGGCAATGCTCTGCTGATATAGTACTAACTAACATCAGGTTAATCATTTGCAGCTACGGAATCTCAGATTAGGTCAAAAAATAAAATAAATGTGTGTGGTACTTACATGCAAGTATATGGTGGTTTGGATCTTTGATTTTTATTTCTGAAAGGAAGGAATGATGAAGCACTTTCAAATTCGTTGCTAACTTCTTCCAAGTGATGCTTGTATGTATATAAAATTGAAAAGGACTTGTTGGCACATAAATGACCCATTGGCAGACAACTGAAGAGTGAGCAATTTGGCCTCATGTCTTGATGCTCTGTCTGGACAATCGCAAGCATACCATTTAAATACATGAAGAATGTTGGGGTTGACAGCTTAGATTATTGGGATTGATTAATTTCTTTTCTTATTTTTTTTGAAGGTAATCATCATGCCCTAGACATAATCAATGGGCAATTTTCAAAGAAACAAAATCATTCTTTTCAACCATAAGCACATTCCTGAGAACTATTTCTGGGTGAGCAATATGAGGCTCATAGACCCCAAAGTTTATATTTAGGTCTTATATGTTCTGTGTACCAGTTGTATGACCTTGGACAAACGATATCTCCTTTATGCATCAAGTTTCCTAATAGACATAATTTTAACAGGTCTAGCTGCTAAAATAGGTATCTAATATGTAAATACTATGCTCAAAACCTCCAATGCTCTCAAGCGGATCAAAGATCAGTCTCTATAGCAGTGTTCCATGTTGCCTTCATTTCTCTTCTTCCTCACTTCCAACTCTGTCTTCAACAGTATTTCTAGTACTTCATTTTTCTCTAGTTTTCCATGAATAGGGTTAGTATCCACCATTCCTTAATTCTTATTTAAATGTAACAATCTTTCTGAGTCTTCAGTAACTCAAGATGCCTTCCAACCTTCCCTGCTCAACTTTTATCTATAGGGCACTGGGATTTTCAAACATATTACCTATTTAACAGCCCACAGTAGGCAATTCTGTGTCAATTTGAATGAGCTAAGGAAATGCCAAGATAGCTGGTCAGCCATTACATCTTTGAAAGCATTTCTGGAGGATAGCATTTGAATAATAGATGACATAAAAAATGATTCACCCCAACAAGGGTTCAGTGACTGCACAATGGCAAAATGTTCAGTTTTCTCTCTTTTCTTGAGCTTGAGCCTCAGTATTCTCTTGCCCTCCTGGTTCTTGGGTCTTTGAATTCCAGAAACACCAATATTCCCTATCACCTTCTCCATGTTAAGAAATATACCATTGCCATCTTGATCCTTAGGCTTTGGACTAAATTACACAGCCAGTTTTCAAGGTTCTCTAGCACAAGATGACAAATAGTGACATGTCTTCTTACCCGTGGCCACATAAGCTGAATCTTATAATGGGTCTTTTGTCTATCTACCTACCTATATCTGCCATCTATAATTTATATTTATCTATTACCTATAATTTATCTGCATTTGTCTATCATCTATCTGATTTGCATATATTTGTTATCAATCCTTTATATCTGTTATCAATCGTTTGCCTCTGATCTATATCTATCATCCATCACCATCAGTCTATCATATATCTATGTTTATCTATTATGTGTCATTTCTATCTACCTGTCTATCGATCTCTTATTAGTTCTCTTTCTGTGGCTAATTCATTTTGTTTATTGTCTGTCTTACTTTCTTAGAATGAAATGAATGAAAATGGGGACTTTATATGTTTAATTCACTTTTGCATATCCAGCACTGAGTATCATTCCTAGAAGGTAAAAGGCACTAAACAATATACGTTGAACAGACAAATGAATTTGACATGCATCCCCTAAACACACACTGCTCCCTAGTCATCATCATGGTTGTTGAAGGCTCCAAGGTGAAAAACTTGTGATCCTAACCCTGCAAATAGGAGCCTACCCTTATCAAGACAACTGAGTAGATTTGACGGTTATGAGATCTGTTGGTCACCCAGAAGTCAGAACATCCAACTCTTCTAAGACTGGAAAAGTTTCCTGGATGAAAGACTGTTCTAGTTCAGCCAGGTGGCATGTCACCAATTGGGCGGGGCTGAGAAACGTCATAGATGAGCCATTTCCCTCGCCATGGAGCTTTAAAATAAAAATGAAAGGTATATGGAAATGCTCTGTGAAGCGTGGAATGATGAAGTATATGGTGTACCACCATTATTTCCCTGTGTTAGTTTTTATGTCATCGGCATCATCTTTTAAGACACTCCATAATGCAACTTTACAGCAAACGACATTTTTGAATCAAAAGTGACATGTTTGAATTTTATTGGAGTAAATGATCAAATGAATATATTCATAGTGATAAAAGAATATATGAAATATTTACCATGCCTAAGCATTTTAAGTATTTCTCCAGTAACTAGCTGTTATCTCTAATTCCTAAGACTGCATGCCAGTTAAATAGGACATGGAAAGAATTAGTCTTTAAGTCATGCCATATTTCCCAAGTGTACAAATTGTTAAATAGAGTTGAGAAGTGGACAGAAGGGACTTAAAACAGAGACCTTCAATCTCAAATTAATAGAAAGTAGATCACACTGTGTTTGGAACTGGCATTAATAAAGAGCTAAGTATTTATAGGAGTGAAAATGTGAGCTGAGCACTTCTGAAATGTTTAAGTAATTTTGGTTTAACGTTTTATACTTATTAACTGACATGCATATTTTTCTATTTTATTTTGATAGTTCTTTAATATTTCAGGATGAAAATGTTTTTATTTGTTCATGCATTTATTTGTTGTGGATGTTTCAGGATCTTCTAAACAGGATTTTAGGTAGCCAGGATTGGCTTTGACCTAACTCACTATACACCCAAGAATGGCCTTACCATCACCTTCCACATGCTGTGCCTCTATGACCAGCTTGGAACAAAAACAATTTTAATAAAGGATAGAGGAAGTGATTTTTATATTTTTTTCCATTGATTGTATAACATGTTGGAGTCTAGTAGACTCTGAAACAAATTTCATGGCATTTCTGGTCATTTAGGTTAAAATTCAACAATGTCTACTGTGAAGAACTAATCTGATCTACATAAGCTATACGTTTTTTTAACCTTTCAAAATAATTTATTTAAAAATTGCCAAAAGAGTGGTAACATTTGTGCTATGAAAAAGAAACTTACAGGAAATTGTAATTTTAGTGTTTATAAATAGCACAGCCACAATGGTCTGCACACATGCTGTCCGCCTGTTTCTCAGCAGCTCTGAGCAGTGACAACAGAGGCCTGTGGCCACAGTGCTGAGAGTCCTGTTTGTGCCTCCCAGCAAAGGTCGGCTGCCTCCCACTGTAGATCATTAACATCAAAAGGACACAGATGACACAGAGGCCTTGATTATAATAATAGAACATCTGACAGAAAACAACAGTTATGAATTATTTATGAACTACTTATATTTAATTTTATGTTTCAATTAAAATATTTGTGAGGAAGAGATCATATTTTATTGACCCCTGGGAACAAGACACACTAGACCACAGGAACATGGTCTCTTTAAATAAAACGAATGTGCACACCTTGACTGTGGGTTTTGTGCTCTTCCTGAGCTCTTGCACCATAGTTTTATGTACCTGGCTGCTACTATTTCTATTTGAGCTGAATTTTAGGTTCAACATTGATAATCAGACTCCATATCAATGATGCTTAAGGAGAGGAGAACATTTATGAAAAGTAAGGAGAGCATATAGCAACCATCGAAAGGCTGGTTGACTCTTTTATTCTTAGTATCTGATTAGTTTCATGAACTTATGTTTTCTCGTCAGAGAGCAACCACTCCATAGCAATCTATCAGCTAAATCTTCACAGTTGTCTAAACTCTTCAGTTATCACTTTCTTCTTCTTCTTCAGAGCCTTGTTTGAACTAAAATGAAGTCTTGATTGCTCAGGTTGGAGGTAAATGAACTAGTTGTTTAGCTGGCTTGAAGAAAGTGGACTGGAGAGTTCTGAAAGTTAACACCCACATGACACGAACCGCCCATTCTCTGTACACACCTGCTACTTGCCTGGTTTCCAGCTGAGACAAGTCACACAGCTTCGATTTGTCCCCAAAGAGTACCCTGCTCTTCCGTCACCAAAGAACGGAATGACTAACTCATGTTCTGCCAACACTTTCCTCCTGGCCGTGCCCAGGGTTTGTCTGTCACCAGTCAAGGCCAAGATGTGCCTGCCTTTTCTATTTTCAGTTAGTTCATGGTGGCCTACAGACCTATGCCCACAAAAGGAGAGAAGCAAGAAGGAAAAAACGCCCAGAATCTAAACTTGGTTTCACTTGCTCAGGCAGAAAGGCAGGGAGTGGAAAGCAACGCTGGTGGTTGGATCCCTTTAGCGCCATCTGTGATGGCTGCCTCGCCACAGCCTCTTGGGAAGGTTTAATGTCTTAAAAGTCAGTACCTCTAAAGTCACAGTGGCAATTAATAATGCCCACGCCTCAGTCAGAATTCCTACTGAGGTTCTTGCTGGTAATCGAAGGGTCTTCCTGCAGCTTTCATAAATTAGTTGATAACTGCATCGCTTTGTTTCTGAGTGAAAGGGTTTTAATTACGCGATCTCAGGCACAAGACGCTCCATCTCCAGGCCACAGACAATGGAGGCCCCTGATAAAGGCACACTAAACCTTCACTGAGGTTGTTTATACATCTGTAAAGGTGGCTGTGCTCGGCTCCGATAGCGAGGGCAGTAAATCAAAACCTAGGATGCTCTTTTCATTAGCCAACAATTTTATAGCCTGCGGCGGTTAAACATTGACGCATAATATGGAGTGATATCAATTGTAATTACGGCAAAGAGCGAGTTTTAATTTCCTCAAAAGGTCTTCCGGGCTTTCACAAGAGTCTAAGTGTTACAGTCACACAGTTGCTGTCCTGTTAGTGAGTACAGGCTACCGTGATGTGTCTGGGTATGCATGAGAGTCTTCTCAAGCTTTTGGAAGGATTAACCGATCTCTGTAATTCAGAACAGAGCTGGCTACTTTAGTGGCAATGTGGGACCCAAACAAAATGACAGAAAGAAAAGCTTCCTGGTCTCCTGGGGAATGGACATATGGAGGAGACCATCAGAGTGATACATCTCTGGGAACTGGGGTTCAGCACACCCTGTGAGACAGCAGAGACTCGTATGCTCACCTCCCAGGCCCACTGTGTACAGCGTGCATGGAGCCAGCTTTCTTACCTAATCTCTCCCTGCTCCAGTGCCAACAGCGTTCACCTTGTCGGGTGGGCCAGACCACATCTGTGAGGATGCTAGCACCACGGCTGCCTCAGTGGGTCAGGTTTTACATGTCCACTATAACCTCAGCCTGAGAGGATTTGGTTTTATTTTATCTCATCTCTTCCCAGAGAACTGCGTGGAAGGTTGAGAATTGTATGAACGCCGTCAATTTCCCAAGAATCTCCCTTGAATCTTCTGCTAAAAAGACACAAACGCTGACATTCCAGAGCTCTGCTTTTGATGCCTAGAATATGGGTTTAGTTTACCTTTTATCCCAGTATAACAGTCTCTGTTAGAGAGAAAGACAGTAAGGAGGATTTTTTTTAATGTAATTTCTTTGACAATTTTGTACAGTATGTTTGGATTGTATATCTGCCCCCTTTCCAAACTCTCCTCAGACCCTCTCCCACTTCCCTACCTACCCAACATTGTGTCATCTTTTTTTGTTTGTTTGTTAGTTAAGCCCATTGAGGTCAGTTCGTGCTGCCCTTATACTTTGGACATGTGGCCTTCCACTGGGGCGTGCTTGGTCCACCAGGAAAGAGTCTTAAAGAAAACCGATTCTTCCGGGAAGGGAAGTTTAAAAGCACAACCCCTTTGAAATGCTGAGTCAGGAAGCCTTCAGGGATAAAGGTTTCTGAAATAATACGTAAAGATGAGCAGTTCTAAAATGTGGGGTGGCTGGTGGCACAAATGGCATCTATGATGGGCCTCCGGCAGCCAATCTTCCTTCGTATTCTCATCTGTGCAAGATCACCACATGGGGAAACTGTCAGTTGCCTTGCTTCCCATCAACTGCTGGTGTCTTTAGGACTGGCAATGTTTCTGGTTTGTGTCCCTTCTTTCCATCATAACCCACAGCAATCCAAAGGCCACCAAAACTCAAGCCACTGCGGGGCCACATAGAACTTTCACATTGTATTCTGATAAAAAAGTAATTAAGCCTGCTTTGGATCTGCTGTATGACATGGTTGTATCACTGGCCTCTTGACTAAATCATATAGAGAAAATGTTCATATATAAGCATCAAGATTAAAACACAACATACAATAGTCACCAATGCTTACATAATTCAGGCTATAATAGCAACTCTATTGCTGGTATCTACCAAATTCCTGTCTTTATATATGTAGTTTAAAATCTTCACAAGTTCCACGCAAGTTGAAATTGTTGCCCAAAGCTACAGAAAGGAAGGGGAGGTTTGGCAATTCTTCCACCGCCAGGCAGTTTGCAACCCACCAGGCTGTTACTCAGTCTCTTCTGACTCCAAATTCCAAGCCATTTGCTGACTGCTGACTCTCTCGGGAGCAGTGGGCTGTGCTCTAGTTGAAGGCATCTTATGCGAGGGATAACAGAGTCCAAGATCGTTTGTAACAGCCAGTTAAGTCACTGCTAATGCAGTAAATTTGCCAAATAAGTGTGACTTTCACACGGGCAAGTGGTAACTACCCCATGAACTGGATTTACAAGGAAGTACTTAATTTACTACCATTTGTTTATGGGTGTTCCTGTGTGAGATTGGTCGTTTAAGGCAGTTGATGCTGAAAGTTAACCAAGGAGTGCATTAACAAAACACAGACAAGGATTTCAGGCAAATCTCACCAATTAAATTTGTATCAATAAACCAAGATCTATACCAATGCAAATCTCAATAGCATAGTCCCTTTTAAATGTAAACAAACATGTATAGACAATATTTGGGAATATGGGCATAGTTTTCTCCAAACTGCTTCCTGCTGTTTGGGGGCGCTGTTAATCAGGTCTTTCATGGTGTATCCTGTGTGCTAGGCAAATCTCAGCAGTTGGGCAAAGTAATTTTTGAGGGTGTTCACGGCGACCTTTCAGGGGGTTGTTGTCTATCAAGCCCTATTAATCTGGAAGCAATCCACAGGTTCTCATCCTCTGTGGAAACAAAAGAAGAACCTCCTTTCCAAAGCAACAGATCCTTAGATTCAAAATTTGAAGTCAAGAAACCTTTAAGACATATATGTAGGTTTAGCTTAGTAGTCTGTACAATGAAATGTCTCTCTGTACTTAGCTCCTTTACAATCAAAAAATTGAAAGAAGACACAATAATATACATAATCTAGACTCTCTGTGTATATTTCATCTTTATGTGGCTTATTTTTCTTTACTCCTTTTAATCTATAACTGTCTGTACTCTGTCTCTTTAAAGACTTCTATTTAATTATTTACTTCTTTTCCAACTCTCTGTACTCTTTTTCTTCTCTCTCCCAAGCCTACGTGCATTTATCCAACACTGTGACACATTTAGAGTTCTTTTATGTCTGAATCTCTTCTTATTGTGTTATCTGTAATTCTTTACTGTCTTGAAGAGCTTTTAAAATGGTAAGCAGCTTGGTTGCAGCTGCTCTGGATGCTGGCTCTGCCTCTCTCCATTTTCAAAATGGTGGAGGTACCATTACTGCCAGGTCTGGGGCTGCCATGCTCAACATTTTAACTCTGAGAATGAGTGTGCCGCACATAAACCTTTTTTATCTGGGTAATAGCTAAATCTGCCATGCAGAGCACTGTGCAGCCTGGAAATATCTCTGTGATTGGTGGCAGGAATCCACCATGCTCTCCTGCCTGTGCACGCCTTGTAGGCTTGATCCCGCCACCTGCCCAGGCAGGGAGCACTGAGCTGTGGGCATGGTCTCAGCTACTTTCTTTCTAACCCTGAGTGGCACACAAACTCCCAGGCTCACAAATGCCATTCAAATGCTTTATAGCCATACTTTGCACTGGCAGCAAGGCCCAGGAAGCTGTATTTTAAAACTGCATGGATTTTTTTTTCTGCTATGACCGAATCAGGAAAACCTCTCTTAAAGGAGCCATGCCTCTGTTTGCTTCTAACAAACAGAGCCAAGAAAACACTACTATCAAACCATGCTCCATGCTTAACTCTGTTCTTTTGTATCTAGAATTACTTTTTAAGCTTTCTCAGGTTTTTATGTGGATGTAGTTACCCATGTTGGTGCACCAATTTGTTGGAGGAGGGCCAGGCTTGTTGGTTCCTGGCCACCTGGCTAGCTTAGACCTGAAATAATCACACAGAAACTGTATTAATTAAATCACTGCTTAGCCCATTAGCTCTAGCTTCTTATAGGCTGAGTCTTACATATTAATTTAACCCATTTCTATTAATATGTATATCACCATGTGGCTGTGGCTTACCAGGTAAATTTCTGGTGTCTGACTCTGGTGGGGCTACATGACTTCTCTCTGACTCCACTCTTCTTTCTCCCAGCATTCAGTTTAAATGCTAAAGTTCTGCTTTGCTATAGGTCCAAAGCAGTTTCTTTATTTATTAGTGGTAATCACAGCATAGACAGGGAAATCCCACATCAATATCTCAAGGAGGCAAAGAAGGCCTGTTACATAGTAGCTGCTCAATAAACATTTGCCACTGTTGAATTGCTAAGTGGGAACAAAGACTCTACAACAAGGGGAAAGAGGACAATCACGAGTGGTTTATTTTCCATCTCAATACCTGGCTGGTATTTTGTAAACAAGCTTTATGCTGTACAAGCGAAAGATTTCATATTAGAGCAAAGTGGCACTTGGCTGACATTTTAGAGTAAGCTGGCATTGCAGTCCTTGCCTGGGCTTTGGCACAAATGACTTTCAAGGAATACAATGAATACTGGCTTAGGTAGGGTAGAGAGGGTTTATCTGGGCAGTGTGCCTGGCGGTTTTCCAACTCTGAAAGATTAGCCAAAATGATACTTTAGAACTATAGTAAAGTATTTGCTTATTATAAGTAGTTTTGATTTTGAAGGTTGCTATTAACTCTAGCCTTCTGTTCTTATTAAAAAACAAAATGAACTTTACTCTGCCCTGAACAAGAGTAAGATTTTACTTCATGATATTGTGACATTCTATTTTGGGGCATGGATGAGGATCATCTATTGTCTGTAAAAACAAAAAGCGCCAGAAAACATCTTCTTGAGGTCCTGTCTTATTTTTTTCTAGACTAAAGATGAAATTTCTGGGAGTGAGAGAAGACTATAGTCACCACCTGTCAAAACTGTTTCTTGTGCTTTCCTTTTGGCTCTTTTTTCTGTTTGTTTGTTTGGTCCTGTTCTATTGTGCTTGTTTTAATAAATTGCAATTATTGTGTTGCAATTATTATTGTCACTGATGTTGTTAGTATTATTAGATGACTGCTTTCTAGTGATAGAGAAAGGAAGTCTATGGATTTGGGTGAGTAGGGAGATAGGGAGGATCTGGGAGGGAGTAGGGGAGAGCAAACTGCAATCCAAGATATCATATGAAAAAATACATTTTTAATAAAAAGACATCATAAAAATTATCTGGACAAGCAAGTAACATACCCTTTCGCTCCATAAACATGAATGTCTAAGAAGAACCCTTGAAAAAAAAAAACCCAACATCCTCTCCTTTCTTTCTCTTTATCAAGATGGGATGCAGCACAGGTATTAAATAACCACAGAATAGAACAGCGCCTGTTCTAACCCAACCTGCCACGTGTCGGCTTCACGGACAGGTTATCTGTGGAGGCAAAAGTGGAGGGACCATAGTGTAGACCTTGTCATGTAGCCAGCTCCTTTTGCCACATAAGAAATGCCTGTGAGCGGGGAAGAACAACCAAGGAGCCTAAAGAACAGGAAATTCAGAAAAGGGAAATGGCAGTCAGTCTTGAGCTCTGCCCAGTGACGCTTGCCTCTTCCGGTCACCCAATCCACTAATCACCTTATGAAATGCCATAATCATCAGAGCCCGAGCTGAAACAGCAAATTCAATTTTTCCCTCTCCTTTAAATGTCTCCCCTTCAGTTATACGGTATTTTATGAAAAATTGATGTCTTTCTAGCCAACATGATGAATGCTGAGGCAGGCAGGGAATACTTTAAGGAGTTTGTTTTAACAGTTATGCATTTAAATTGTCCCATTATAGTGGACAAGTTTCTACTGCCAACCAAAAAAAAAATCAGTTCTTAAAGGTCTGGTTCTCCTAGACTTTTTGTTGTTGCTGCTGCTGCTTTCAATCATTTTGATAGCAATCCTGATAAATTCATGAGTTGAAATTATTTCATCGAAATGTTAAATTTCAAGGTGGCAGTTAGGGACCTCTTTTCCTTTTATTGCCGGGTTTTAATACATGGTCTTGAAGACATAATGTAAAAATATGGTACGTTTTCTAAGGAAAACCTTGAGCTGTGTAGGCTCAGTGGGGCATTCGCCCGGAAGCAATTAAGCTGTGGCGTGTGTGTCTATAGACAAACTATTTCTACAATTGGGTGGGATTTGATTCTAGACCAGTGCCTAGATCAAGGTCTGAGACACAGAGCTGGAGGGCAGTAGATGCCTAATGAATACTTATTGAACCAGTGGGCATGGGGAAAGCCTCACCTGCTCTTCCGCCCCTGCAGTGAATGGACCTGTTCCTCTCCCTTCCCCCTCCTTTCCTGCTGATGCTCACCTTGTCTCTGGTGCCACAGCACGGCTGGTTTCAGAGCCCTTAAAGCTGATTTTTTACATTTTACAAATGGGACAATGAGGTCTGGGTTTTGAGTGGCTTCCAGCTCTTAAATGGAAAGGTGACTGACTGAACAGCAAGCCAGATGGCAAGCCCAGCCTTCGCATGATAAACCCAGCTCCACTAGACTGGCTCCGGGCTGTTTGCTTCTGTTCTTAGGGAGGGTAGACTCTGGAAACCTGGCTAGGACACTTGACTTTGTTTCTATTTGGAAGAGGGAGGGAACTCCCTCAGAACCTCTTTCTTCTTTGTTTTCCTTTCAGTGCCCAAACTTGCACCTCAGGGCTGGTACCCATCTCCTGGCTGTCTTGTGCCCTTGTCTGTGCCAGTCCCTAATAACTGGAGCCATTTCCGAGCCCTCCGTGCATCAGCCTGAGAGGCAGTGTGAGTGGATTCCAGCGAAGACCAAAAACACAACTACATTATAAGAAAATGCCCTTCCAGAACTCTTCTAAGTTAGAACAACCAAGCAAAGGTCTTGAGAAGCACCGTGGAGACCCTGCTGGGTTAGCAGTGGTCGTCAGGGAATTTCAGTGGAAGGGATGGAAAGTAACTGATTGGCTCTGTAACTTGGGGAAAGTGATGGTGCTCGTGCTGGCAAGAAGGCACGAGGATTGTCTGCACAGCCGCTGTGAAGCTGGAGGTCTCTGTTATGTCCTGACGATCTCAGACACTGAGCGCCTGCCGAAGAACCAGAGCACCGAGAGATCCTCGGGTAAAGAGGTGGGATATGGTCACTGACTGAATTTGGTGACGTGGGATGGCAACGTCAGGAAATTTGGGGTGACTCCAAGCATCCTGCTGTGGCGGGCTGTGTGGATAGCCTCTCATGAAGTATGGAGAGGCTTGGAAGACAGTCACATGTGGAGGGGAGGAGACTGATGTTTCATTTATGGTCACGTAAAGGGAGCTGCCTGTTCTTCCACTGAGTCCAGTACATATTTTCACTTCCAGCAATGCCTGACTGGGTGTCTGATGGCAAGAGCATGAGCAGAAGGGAGTGTGACTAGACAAGTGGCCTGTACTTGACATTTGACACAATATTGAATGATACCTGCTTGTTGGCATCAGTCATTATGAATGATCATATAAGTGGTTACCATTCTTTACCTTATACTTGTATGTCTTTGTCATATTGATTTATGTCTAATTATATATATACATATATATATGTATATATATACACATTTTCTCCTTACACCAAGTCTATCTGATAGGTACTATTTTATCCCTTACTTAAAAGAAAATTTAAATGGATTGCTCTAGTACAAGTAATTAAAAAAAGCATTTTGCAAAGAGGACAGCTATTGAAATGAAGAAGAACTGGGATTCCAATCCAGGGTAATGCATTTCCAACTTTAAACTGTTTTATCTTCCTTTCTGCATGCATTGTGAGTTAGCTATAGAAACACATTCCAAAATCGCCAAGAATTTATCAGTGTTAGGGGGCCCTCAACCCAAAGATAATGCTGTGTCTAAACTGAGAAGTATTGGAAACTTTCAAAGTGATTTTTAAAAAAAGTTCATTTGCAAGGTTAAAAATATCCCACAGTCACCGGTCTATCTCTTGTTAGGACTTAGAGATAAATAACTGAGAGATGTGTCTGCAGAAGCAAAACCTGGGGAGGATTAAAGGTGTGTCTGCTGCATCAGTGAGGGTATGAATGATTCTCACCTGAACCACAGCACATCCACGAGAGGAGCAGTTAGAAAACAGAAAGGCAAAGAGCATACTATCCTACCAATGTGTACTGAAAGACTGATTAAATAAAAGTCTCTAAAGACAATGCTAAGAAACTCTAAATTTCTATTTAGCCTGAAGCCCCTGAGTTCCCCTGTCCTTCATTTACAGAAGTATAACTCAACACCTGCGCTTAGGTCTAGTTCTCAGGCCAATGAGAATTGGTGCCCTGTAACAATGTAAGTACAACTAGAATTGAGCTCTATGTTCTCATGGCTCAAAAGTCACTTTGTAAAGTTCAGAGTCTTTAACATGTTAGACACTGTTATGAAGTACAGTGCCCAAGACTGATAGGGGAAGATGATTTATTATTAGGAAGAATGGACTATAGTAATTGAACAATTCTATTAAAATAAAATTAAAATTTTACAGACCAGATAACTTAGAATAAAACAACAAAATCAGAACCAGAATTAAGGGCACTTATCACTTTACAAATATTGATACATTGTTATTCCTAAAAGTGTTACTTTGGTTTTGTGGAGGGAGACTGTGCTAACTGCCTTGCAGAGCAAGCAGAAGGTCATTGTTCTCTTCCGCAGTTACAGTTAAGGAACTGGGCTTTAAAAAAGGGCAAGCAACCTCTCCCAAGATCACTTAGCTGAGGAAGAGATGGAGTCAGATTTTCAATCCCAAGTCCACGGGTCCTAAAGCACCTCCCATCACTGCATTCCAGGTTTAATGCTCTCTCGAGCCGACATGCGATCAAAGGGAAGGCTGGCTTTCTTCATGTAAGGGCTATTATCCCAACTGAGATTCTTTTGACAGTAAAGGGGGTTTCATTCATAATTTTGTTGTGCATTTTCTAGAATTACGCTAGGCAAACAGGGTCTATGAGTCTATTCATTATCTTTCAAATCAACATCAATCAGTATCTGTCTGTCTGTCTATCTAAAGACTTCAAGTATCAGTTTGTAATTTAGTAGGGCATAGAAGCTTAGACAGTATACCACAAACACCTGCAGGGTACCATCGTGATATACTGCAGTACATTAAGAGAGTCCTGGAGCACTTAGAGAAAATCTATTTTCCTGGCTTGAAAGGGACCAATCAATTGCACGGGTCCAAACTGGTGCTTTGGGGGTCTCTGCAGAGTCACGGTGCACTGTGAAATTTCAGGAAAGCAAGAACCTTTATATAGGTGATGGAAGGCTGGTACCTAAGTTACAAAGCCAGGGCCTAATGCCCATCAGTCAGCAGGAAAAGCAGTTATGTCAAAAAGGAGGCACACCCAATCATAGCATCCTATCCCGTTGCCTGGGTGCAGGATGGACTAGGGATGGATGGAAAGAGAGGAAATAGAGTCAGAGGCAAAGCGTGGAGAGGGACAGGAGAAAATGAAGCAGCGGAAAATGAAGGTGCCTTCAATTGCCATGCAGATTCTTTACAGTTTCAAGTATTCAAGCCTTCCTATGAAAATGTATTACATTTATTAACTATAAAAAAGAACAGTTTAAAGTGATAAGCCTATCTACCCAGTTAGTGTTTTAAACCAACATAAAGCATGCAGGACCTTCAGGGAGCTGAAGACTCTTACACTTGTTTAACAGGTCTTCCCACCCCACACCTGTGCTAGAAGTTAACCCTGGGACTTCACGCATGCAAGGCGGGCACTCTATCTGCCCCAGACCTGTATCCTCTGCCCTCTTTTCATTCATGTTTATTTTTATTCATATGGAGTCTCTAGAAATTGCCTGGCTGACCTGGAATGTTATTTATTATAGCCCCAGAAAGTCTAGACTTTGCAGTTCTCCTTCCTCTGTCTCCTAAGTAACTGGGATTGCAGGCCACCAGCGTCAGGTCCAGCAACTGATCCTTCCTGAAGGATGGAAAGTGTTGCTGAAACGTTCTAGGAGTTATGGGCTCGAGTGGACATAAAAAGCCACCCCCTCTTGTATAGCTAAGTGCTCTTATACCAAGCAGCACATTTTAGAAGTTATTTCTATAAGCAACCATTTTCCAAATCATGGATGTCCCTCCTCCCCTCCAACCTTCTAGGCTTCTGGTGGTCACCTGCAAAGGTCTCTTCTAACTCTAAAGTCCGATGACTTTGCTGCTGTCTCTCTTATCAAGTCAGCCTTCGGGATGGTGTTTTTCCACAGTTGATCTTAGCCCAAACGCCGAGAAGCCACTGAAAATGTATTATTCAGCTTTTCCCTTCTCAGTATTAAAAGTCTAAATTTACCTCAATGCATCACATTGGGCATTTTCTGTAGTATACAAATCAAAAGGAGAACACATAAATCAACTCTGGAGCTGATCTAGAGGTGTGGCTATACAACCACTGTGTAATGAATCAATCTGGGAGCCTCTTCTGGGGACATCACAGTGGAAGACTGTTCTTTGTGGGTCTTGTGTGACCCAGCAACTCCATGGAAGCCAGTTAGTGGCAGAGAACAATGGCTGAAGGAGAAATTCCATTTTTCTTTCTATTATTATTGCATTGGAAATGGAGAAATTATTGCCCCTTTACAAAATAAGAAGTAAACCTCATTTCAAGGGACTGGAAACGTTCGCCAAGCTAGTGTAAGGAAGGGAAAGTGAACGTCCATAGGCCCCGTACTTGTCAGGCCTTCGCAGAGGCTTACATACGTGATCTCAAACCTTACAAAAAATCTGTCTGGTAAACATTTCTTCCACTTTAAAATGAGGAAGTGGAGGCTGGCAGTACAGCTGAGAGCAACCACTCTTACAGAGGAACCTAATTTTTTTCCGAGCACCCATGATGGGCGGTTCACAACTCTAGCTAGGGAAATCTGATGCCTCTGGGCTCCAATGGCACCTGTACTTATGTTCACATATGCAAACTCATATACAAGCTCAAAAATGAAACAGATTTCAGAAAAAAAATGGAAGATGAGGAAATGGATCGAGGAGGAAAAGGTAAATTTTATATGACTAAGTTCTAGGACAGTTACAGTGTGTTGGACTGGCCACCACAATGGTGGCAAGGGAAATGTGGACAAAGAATTGATTGGCCCTTGAAAAGGGAGTAGAAAGAAGATAAACAGGGGTATTAGGTCCGTTGCAAGAGGTAGTAGGCTGAGCAACAAATGTGGTCCTTGTAGCGGAAGGCAGTGGAGCTTGGGGTCTCCACACTGAAAAGCCCTACTTGGTTAGGGTTAATTACTTTATGTGCCATTATCTGGCATAGAATCCTCTAACGTGGGGCAGTCCAGAAGAAAGGTGTGTGGTTCTGGGAGTTTATCATGAAACACATGCCCCTAGCTTCCGCCTGTGCCGTCTCTGCCACACAAATCAAAGCAGTCCTGCTTGACCAGGGTTGGGTGCTGGGCGAAGGTTCAAGTCATAAAGCATGGGGCTGAAGTTCTGTGATATCAGGCTGTTGCTCTTGGTGCTTACAGTTCTGCCCCAGGTGAGGTTTCTGTGTCTGAGACTGCAGGAAGAGGCCTCTGAAAATTCCATGGTGGGGACTCATTCCATCTTGGTGGTCACTTATCAATGGCCTGTCCTCCACAGACGGTTGAGACGCTGTCTGAATCCAGAGCCACGGAAAGCTAGCTACTCCTTTTGTGTGGCTACTCCAATCAAAGAACTTCACATTTAATTATAAATTCAAAAAATTTTAAATGCCAGTTTTTGTATTTAGTCTTATAAAATTAAATAGTAAAAAATAAATATAAAAATTAAAAGTATAAATGCACCACAGTGTTGTCATATATATTAAAAGCAGTATCCTGAAGTGTTATTGGTATTGTTGGTGGTTTGTTCCCCTAGTGGGTTGTGAGTTTTCTCATGGGAGGATGGTTTGGTTTTTAATCATTTACTGAATACCTGGAACTTCAGCCTCCGGAGCTCTGGGTCTTGTTTCAGGTCTGTGGGGGAATGTTGTTGCTGTGCCTTTAACTGATAACAACGCAGACACCCGACCTGCTGCTCATATTAGCTTCTATTGCTTCAGTTTCCGCTTTTTAAAAACACTGCCGTCCCTAGTCCCTATGCTACTGAATTGGAAGGGTCTTGGCAAATGTCAGCACACTTCCAAGTACCTGGAATGCCAGCTTCTCTCTTTAAAGGGCCATGCTTGTGCCTTCCTCTCTCCACTAAATCCAAGCCACGGTCAGACCAGCAGCTAGGCTGAGTGAAAATACAGTTGATTTGACGTCAGCATGTTGAGGAAGTCTGGACCTGGAGACCACATTATGTATGTCTCACATACTATTTTCTATACTTAATGGTGAATGACTTTGAGTAAATGAGTGTGACCATCTGAGTTCCTGTCTCATGTTCTGTAAGAGGGTAAAAATACTATCACACTGGGTATTGTGAGGACTAAATCATAGCAAAGTTGATACGGAAATTGACATATATAAATAAATGAGGACAATGGATATATAAAACAATTTACTCAGAGTATAGAAGCTACTAAATGAATATTTATGTTTTACCACCCTTTTAGCAGACACAAGATTCAAGAATGACAAGCTATGAAAAGACAAGAGCCTCGGTAACACTTCCAGTATGTGAGCTGTATTAGTGACTTCCTGACCACTATCACTAGACAACTTCAGGGGTAATTGTTCCTTTTGGCTCCCAGTTCCAGAGGGTTCAATTTCTGGATGGCAGCCAGGAAGCAGAGAAAAGACAATGCCATTTCCTCTGATCCCATTTTGTTCTGACGGCCTCCAGCATGTGGGTGATGCCATCTGAATTCAGGTGGGTCTTCTCCCTCACTTAATCCTCTGGAAGCATCCTCAACCACATACCCAGAGAAGTGTCCTGGTCTCCTGGAGATTCTAAATGCAATGGAGAACTGACCATCTTACAGTGCTGGTTTTGTTTTCTTTTCCTTTCATTCTTTCTTTTAGAAAATAACTTTTTCTTTTTTGGACAATAGAATATATTCTGATCACAGATTCCACTCTCCCAGCTTCTCCCATATCTTTTCTACCTCTCCATCCATTCAGTTCCGTGCTTTCTTTCTTTTTCTCTCTTTAGAAATCAAAGAGGCAAAAAACAGAAAACAATGTGTTCTCATCAGTGGAAGTTGCTGATGGGATTACAAAGGGCTAAAAACCACTGTATGACAAAGTCGAACTATGGCCTCCATGGCTTCCGTGATCCATCCCCTCCCTCCCTTCTGCTCACTTCACGACTCTTCTGTCCCGTGCTTGAGTATTTCTAATGTCTGTTCCAAATCTCCAGTTGCAGGGACATTGTATTTCCCGTGCCTCACTCACAGAATCTCCTCATGGTTGGGGAGCTTGGAAGACACGTGACGGGTGACAGGTGTGGTCTTCCTAGACAAGTCTCCCTTATCCCCCACCTCAGGTTCTGGCCCATCTTTCCTCGAGTGGCCATCTTATTACCCTTGTTTTCCCTCATAGTGCTTATCACCATTTGATATTATTATTATTTTATTTATCTAGTTATTTTATCACATTTAGTATCTATTGTACCCAGTAGAGCAGCACCTAGCTCTACAGAACACACACCTTTCCATTCTTACTGTGATCTCCTCCAAGCCTAGAATAACGCCTGGCACCAACAGGCTGAGCCCTCGCAGCTCACTTATTTGAATTCTTTTCTTATTTTTACTAAAACAATATCCATAAATACCATTTATCCACTTAATTGCTTTTTTTTTTACTCTCCCAAACGGTCAATAATTCATCAACCTACTTTAGTAAATTTTAAATCTGGATTGATTTCCCCATTTAAAACCCTGATTTAGTATTGTTAGCAGAGAAGAATCCAATGAAAGTAGGAAGACATTAATTTTTCAGCTTCTCAGCGTCTAACACACACATGTGGTGTGGCTATGTGCAGTAGCCCAGCAGGCATTAAATTATGTAACAATAACAGAATCCAGATGGTATAGTAGCAACTCTGTGAGGCCGGTCCGCGTCGTTAGAGCTCGTGCTCTCTTCAGGAGAGAGCAGCCTGCGGCGTGAGAGCTAGCCTGGTTCTATGGCAGAAAGCTGCAGACAGACCCCGCCACCTGTAAAAAATAGAAACTTGGTGATGATTTGGGTCAATGCCAATCTATTATGTAGCTAGAAATGGGCAGGGGCTGGGCGCTCAGTTTCAGGCCAAGAGAGGTTCCCCTCGCGCTGGCTATTATGTATGTCGTATTTCAATGCCTTTTGTCCACCTCCTCTGGCAGGGTTTGTTTAAGGCAGGTTGGCATGATTTATCCTGCCTGCTAATGAGCTCTTCCTCAGCAGAGCACTGACTCCTGGGCTGCGAGTTTGGTCATTAGCAGGAGGATCTAAAGGACTGTTTAGAACCTAGGAGACTGAACCAATAGAAGGGATTTGAGATTCAAAGTCAGAGTTGCGCAGTCACCCTGGACCTCACGGCCTCTATAACCCAATAAAAACGAATTAGTTCGTGATAATCCTGCAAATGACATCAAGCCATAGAGATTCTAAAATTGACTTAAAAGCTCATCACACAACACTTTTACAAACTCACATTCCCAAGAAAAAAGCCTCTTGTATAACAACTATTACTCATGCTCTGGAAGGTTTTTTTACGTGTCTATGCATATTAGGTACTTTGTATGTGTGTATATGTGGTGAGTATGCATATGTGTGAGTGTATGTGTGTATGTGTTTGTGTGCGTGTGTGCATATGTGTGAGTGAGTGTATGTGTGTATGTGTGTGTGTGTTCATGTTTCCATGGGTAAACAGAAGACAGCTCTTTACTTCACCTTATCCAGAAAGCTGAAAACAAAACAGGAAGTGACCAGGGGTACTACACCCCCTCCGATATCCTGCTTCCTCTAATTCTGCCCTATCTATCTCTTGGTTCTTGAACCTCCCAAATTAGCACCATTATCTGGAAGCCAAGCACTCAACCCCTGAGCCTATAGGGGATGGTATATATTCAAAATAACCCATGGTCATAATGGCGTCACTGTTGACTGGACATCTGAGAACTTGGTGGCAAGACTTCACAACTAGACTCTCTCACACACAGCCTCCATTCGCAGGCCATCAAAGAATTCTTGGGGAAGAACGGGAATCCACTCTTATTGCCTGCAACTGATTCTCCCCACTAACGCCATCTCATTACCATCAGTCAAAACAGTAGCAGGTGAAGGAATCTGGGCTGAGACCCAGAAAGGCAAAGCCCTTGAGGGTCGTTCAGCGTCACCAGGGAACAAGGGCACAGACATAAAACATAATTAACTTCCAGGGAAGTCTATGGCTGGTGCCAAGAAATAGTGCAGACATCATATAAATGCTTGGATGGGGCAAAGAAAAGAGAAATGAGTGGGAGAGTGAGACCTCACCAAAGAGGATAAACACCACGAAAATTCAAAACAAAGAAAGAATTTTTGGTCTTTCTGTGGTGAGGGATAGCTGGAACAGAGGCATAAGTTTGTTGTTAGAGTCAAGGAACATGCAAACATAAATAAACTCTTAATGACTATATCTGTTTCATCACGTGACAGGAATAGGATGGCGTATAGGGGAAGAGCGTTAAGTTCAGGTGAGATCATAGATTTAAAGTCCCACTGTGGGCCCCTCCTTATTTTTAATTCACAAGTTAATGATGTGGATGCTCGTGGACAGTTGCTCCTTAGGCTGCTGGGAGGTAAGAGGGAAACCTCTTCTCCGTGCGTCATTTGATCTGATTGTTCAGAACTCGAAGAGTTCTCAAAAGACAGCTTGTCCTGCTGTTCCTGGGAACAATGGCATAATTATCAGCCACTCAGCGTCGAAAAGCATTATTTTTGGCAGGTGTCCTTTGCGTGTGATCGGCTCCCAAGGAGCAAGTTAGTTTGTTGGTTATTGGGAAGTTCTGTTAAAACCTGTCCATGGCTGTGGTAGGCAATTGGTGCCACCTGCTTTGACAATCAAGATAGCCAATATGGCTGTATGGCATACACTTGTTTTTTAGATGGAACAATTGTTTGTGGAGTAGAGCTTTAGGCAAGCCTGTTTCAATGTGAAGAAAGGAAGCAGGGCCAAGATTGTTCAGGGTCCATCAGGGGGCAACTTCCCTTTTCAATGAGACTGAAGATTCTTCCCAATCTACTGAACATTCCACCTTGTGACTGTCCCACCATGAGTCTGTAGACACTATAGCTCTTTTCCTAATGGCTATTGTGTTCCTGCCCCAAAGGTTTTTTTTTTGCCTTTTCTCACATGATATGATATTCTTATTTATTAAGTTCATGGTGTATCATATGTCTTTACTGACATAGGCACTTTGTAATGGCAAGAATGTTGGTCTCTTCTGTGTTTGCATCATGGGAAGGATCACAAATGTCAGGTGTTTGAATCACTGTTTACTTGCATTAGCAATCTCAGCCCCATGTAGCCCGAGATTGGGAAGGGAACCCTTGTCCTACTATCCAGAGATCAGCTCCACACTGCATTCTGTAGTGACAGATTTTACATTACTTTAAAAATCAATGACTCTATTCAACACAGAAGGAGAAAAATAAGCCAATTGCAGAGTGGGGTGCTGAAGACTAAACCCAGGGTCTCACTTAGACTAGACATTCACATTGCCTCTGAACTACACTCTTGGACTGACCCAGCTTCCGAATTGTCTCAATACTGATTGAGTATGTGCATGGTAACCAGACATAGGAATGTCTGGTGATATCAGGGTAGACCTTACTTGATCAATATCCGGGATGAAGTTTTGGTTTAGAAAAGCCAACAGAGGAAGTCCTAAGTATATTACCACATCTCTGATTTGCCATTAAAGATTTCACTTATGGCTTTTAACAACTACAGTTTAGGATTAGATTATGTGTCCTGGAAAAAAATAATCAAATTGGGTACTCAGTTTTTCCAGTGAGTTTAGTTTTTATAGAGTTCCTTATTTTTCACTCATCCTCAAATTTTTAAGTCCGCTGTTACTCCCAAGTCCTTCAGAGAGATGCTCAATCATGCTGTAATAATGTAAGTACCACAGTAGTTCAGAAAAACACCCAAGAGAGAAAAGAGGGTAAATGAGGACCTAGGACAAACTTTGCCAAGGATAAATTTTGAGATTAAATGTGGGATATTTAGGTGAGTGTTCCGTTATATTTTGCTATTTAATTATTGAATTAAATTTTAAGGGTCATCTTTGGAGGCTGCCTGTCAGTCCTGCGTATATAGTGAAAGGCCTAGCAGAAATATGAGGGTGCCTGATTGTTATGGGATTAAAAAAAGGGGAGCATACCTTATCCTCTGACATAAATGCTTTTGACTAAATTCTTTGAATTACACCTGAAATGCCCTAGTTTGTGTGGTTTCTGTCACATGTTTCTAGCGTAGCCCTCAAATGACACATATGTAGCATAGCCCTCATATGACATGTATCATGTAGCCCTCGTGTGACATGTATCATGTAGCCCTTATATGACATGTATCAGCATAATCTTCTCCATATGATTTTATTATAGACCTCTGGAAACGCAGGTCACCTAAAGTTAATGGAGTAATTAATTTTGTTAATTTTATTAAATATTTCAGTATAATTTGAGATTTAATTTAATTTATTTTTTTATATTTTTGAGAATTTTATATACAAATAAGTGTAAGTGCCACCATAATTTCACCATCAGGAAGTATCTACATCACACCCACACCAAGAGGCAAAACATTGCCAGAAGTACTAACCCCTATGAACCCTTCCCGTCACGAGATCCAGTCAGAGAGTAATTTGTGGGCGCACTAATAACACTAAAGCTTCACTCTCCCTGCGTTCTGTTCTCTGTATGGATAGAATCATAAAGTGTGTGCTCCTCTGTGTGTCTTCCTTCTGCTTTTTATTATGTTTATAAAGTCTCTGTTTTGGGTTGGTTTAGTTACAGTCATTCGTCTCCACTGCTGCTCTATGTGACTGTACCATTATTTATCCATCTCTTCAACTCTCAGAGGATATCTGGACAGTTTCCAGCATGTGGCAATTTTGAGTAACGCCATCTCGGGCATTCCACGGTTTGAAACAGTGTGGAGGTGCACAGGCAATTCAGCTAGTCATGTGCCAAGGAGCACAATTTTGGGTCCTATATACTCTTCTAAATGTGAACCGGTTGTTTTCCCCAAAGCAAAGAAGAGCAAAGTGTGCCTGCTCAGGATGTAATCCACCGATAGCTGTTCACTCCCAAGGCTTTCGCGAAAGCTTTCCTCCAGGTTCCTATTTCTGGTCTCTTGAAGGATGCAAATTCTTTATCTTTCTCACGGAAGAGTCAGGGTGGGGAGTAAATATTCCCATTATCACGACAGAACTTCCCTAAAATCAAGGCAGCTAAGTGATAAATTAGAGCCGCGCTTCTCGTTCCAAGACATCAACCTATTTGTTTCTGCCTCCCCAGCCAGCACCAAGGAGAGCAGCGAACCTTAGTGGAAATTCACACTTGCGAATCACTTTCCATCTGCAGAGCGCTCTGTAGATATTAACTAATTAATCCTCCACTTCTCTCTTGCTCTCCCACCAGGAAACAGGTGGCACCTCCGCATTATGTCACTCATTTGCAGGAAGATAAACACAGGAGCAGGTTACGCCACATCTTCAAGGAGGTCCAGGAGTGTAAAATGAATGCTTTGCCGCCTGGGGCCTTTGTGAAAGAAAATTGCCACATATTTTAAGCATGGAAATCTAAATTGCGTAAATAAAGCCTCTGAAGAACTTCTGCTGCATGTGATGGGAGAGATGGATTCATCATCTGGTTTGTTTACTAAACTGTCACATGGCCGCTCATGAATATCAATGATGCTCCAGTCCCTGAGAAAGCCCTGGAAGAGGCAGAAGGGGGGAAAAAGAGTGCTAAGTGTTTTCAGATATGAAACCCAGCAAATACTAAGTGGTTCCACTGAGCTTCCTCCACCCCCAATCCAAGCAATTAAAATAAATACTTAGACAAGAAAGCGTGCGTGAATGAGGCGGGATTCTGAATCCAGACAAAAACAAAGGACGGTGTGTGCCTTCATGTTCTAAGAACAGAAATGGACATCTTGCTCTGAATTTTCCAACTTTTATAAAATAGCTGCTCCGTAGCAATTCTGATTGTCTATTAATCAGTAAATGGGTTTGGTTTAAAGTGTTATTTCCCAGGGGTAAGGGATCTGTAGAAAACGTTCACCATTTTATATTTACGATTTGTTAAAATTGAGTCATCTGTTTTAATTTTAGATACAACCTACATTTGTAGAACCAGGAGGCTGGGAAAGTAATCAGAACTAGTGATTGTTCCATACAAGAAGGAACTCTTCCCCAGGCAGTGTTCTGCTCTGGTTCTGTGTTGACAGCTTGCTCTGGATTCCCAAGGGTCTTCTGTGAATATTGAGGGCACTGGAGATACTTTAAGTCATTAAACAGGAGACAGAGAAGGCAAAGTGAGTGACAGGAGAAAGTAAGATGTGCTGTTAGCTTTTTTCCTGTCCAGCTAGGCCCTGTTGGGGTGAGAACCCCACAACGGAAGCTGCTAAATATTACAACAGAATCCCTGTACCCAGAGGTTTTGTAAATGGTGAAAAGATATAAGTCTAGTCTACAAGGTGGACCAAGAGAATCATGCTCCTTGGTAGAGTAACTGAGTTACCAGTAAAACCCCAAATCCCTGTTCCCCATGACAGGTCACCTACTAGAACAGAAACACACAGCAAGACTTCAGCAAATAAGGGAGACAATGGGGTGTGAGAAACAAAGAGGGAAGGCAGAGCTGGAATTGTGGGTGAAACTGAAGCCAAAAGCTCCAAGAAAGGAAATCTAATTCACAGCCTGGACTTTCAACACCAAACAAGTACACAGTGAACAACTTCTATGAAAAGGAAAGGCTTTTAAAGAGGGCATCTGATCCAAGGAAGGAAAACGAAACAGCCCCAGAGAGAAGATCCACCAATGGGGATGCAGAAAAGGCAGGAGGGGCAGTCTGAGAGCATCAGTCAGAACAGAGCAGTCACTAACAGGCAAAGAAGGGAGGTGGGCTCTGAGAGAAGCCATGGAGATGGAGGGTTCTCAAAAGTGAGTGTCCTGTCAGGAAGTGGAGGCCAATGACTGGAAGAGGAGCAGGGATTGAGGAGAGAAACAGAAAAGGTGAAATAGAATGAATGGAGGCTTTTTTGGTTGAGGATAAAAGGTGCTCACAGGGATTGAAGGAGGGAGGGGAAGAGGAGAAGGACAACAGACAAGGGGAAAGAAAGAAGACGGTGGGGGTCTGGGAGAGGCAGAGAGGCAAGGGATAGCAAGAGGTGCAGCAAAAAATAAAATAAAATAAAAAAAAAAACAAGAGGAAAGAGAAAAGACTGGCCACAAAAGTAGGCGCAAGCCTAACGTTGGAAACTATGGGCAATAGTTCACAAAGTTTCATTGTTTTCAGGTGTTGCCGCTGGTGCAAATGTGCATCAGGAGAGCTCTGATGTCACCCTGTTGCAGGCCACTTATCTCTCTACCCCAACATCCTGTTAACTGCCTCTTTCACTGAACAGGCGATGCTAAAATGTGGTAATTACTAAATCATTCACAAGTTCACACCAATGTTTGGGTCAAGAGCCAGCTGTCCCCCAGGAGGGTGGTTCTGGCTAAAGATCTATGTGGGCTTCGCTGAGGCAATGTGACAATCTGGAGAGAACTTGCCTCCGTCATGGGTCACTGGACACTTGATAAGTTGGTGCTGGTTGTTGGCAGAAAGCCACGTGAGCCCTCAGGGGGACCTCCCCAAAGAGCTGCTTGTACCTTTGGAGCATGGCGGTTGGCTTTCCCTAAAGTAGGTGATGACAGGCGTGGAGTGCAGCACAAATACTTCTGTGTCCTATCATTAGAAGCCACACACCATCCCTGCTACCATGTTCTGCTCACCGAGAGTCCACGTCCCAAAGGACAGCCATCAACCTCTCCCGTAACAGGCTTTTGTTTGGGGCCATCAGTCAGCTCCCAAATCAAGACAAGGAGACTTATTATTAGTTATGAATGCTTGGCCTTAGCTTAGGCTTGTTTCTTGTTCCTTATAACTATTTTAACCTGTTTGTCTTCATCTACATTTTGCCTTGGGGCTTTTTAGCTTTTGTTCATTGTGTATCTGTGTATCTTACTTTCCTGTTTCCTCTGTGTCTGTCTGTCTGGCAGCTTTTTGACTTCTAACCCCAGCCATCTCCTTTCTTCCCCGAGTCTTTCTACTCTCTCATTCCTCTCATTACTTGGTTTCACCTCCAATTTATTCTCTCTGCCTGCCAGCCCCATATATCCCTCTACTGCCTAAGCTATTGACCATTCTGCTTTTTATTAAACCAATCAGGTGCCTTAGGCAGGCAAGGTGAAACAGCAACACATCTTTATACAATTTTACAAAGGCATTGTAAACAAATGTAACACATCTTTACATAGTTAAAGTAATATTCCTCAATTGAAACAAATGTAATACATCTTTGCCAAGTTAAACAAACATTCCAC
The DNA here is from genome assembly GCF_014885135.2 of Alexandromys fortis. Lineage (NCBI taxonomy): Eukaryota > Metazoa > Chordata > Mammalia > Rodentia > Cricetidae > Alexandromys > Alexandromys fortis. Next base: position 5,344,039 of record NW_026067939.1, read on the forward strand.
AACACTCTACTTTGTCAATGAAGAGTACTAAAACATTGCTAGACTTATTTAAACATCTGAAGGCTAAGTATTTTGTGATGACACTTAAGTCAAAAGAAAACTGATGTTGTTGCTGGAATACACAGGCAGCTAGACAATATTCATGTGGGTTCAATTAAGAATATATGTACATAAAAATGAAAATGCCTTGATTTCTATTGCCATAGGACCAAATGATCCCTCCTTAAGCTTTCTCTCCATAAAAATAATATCAACAGCATAGAAATATATTTCTCTTTCTTTGATTTAATTATCCCATGGCCTCACATGCCCATAAGCAGCTAATAGAAAGACTGTGCTGTAATAAAAAGCCCAATTGCATCTTCTTTACCAAGGGGTTAGGGGAATCTCCCACTGGGGGTGTGATACACTTCTGAGACTCACTGGGTGTAAACTAACCCACGCCACATCACTCTGTATCCCCATGTCTGGGAGGATGTGCGCGATTCTGGAGATGCTATTGCTCCATTGTGTCTATGGTGCATCGGAGACAGGACTGGGGAATGCGGACTCTTCTAATGAAACAGAGAAGGAAAGTGAGTCCACGGCCCTCGCCTTCCCTCTTCTTTGCAGACCTCTGCAAGTACTCTCTGTTGTGCTCAGGAAAGCAAAGATTCTGGTCTAGTGTCTATAAGCCCTGACCGCCTCGTCTAGCCGGTCACCTTTGCATAAGTGGAAAGAGACAGCTGTGAGGTGAAGCTGCCCTGACAGACACTCAAGGGAGACGAGGGTGCCCTCCCCCACCATTCTGCCACCATTTCCCTTCAGTGAGCTTGGCGGGAAAGGGAATTAATGAGGCTCATTGTATATGCAAGGATAAGCACAGTTTGTGTTGAGCTAAGTCTAGCAGAAGCTGAAAAAGCATATCTGGTGTAGATAAGTAATTAGACTTCGCATTTTGCACATTTTGTAAGAGAAAAAAAAATGTCTTTAGCACGAAGTGTCTTTAAACTCATGTTCCACAGGCAGGCAAGACTTTCTCAGGCCAGGATTGGAACTGCGTTGACCACATTTGAGATGAAGGTGGAAATCAGCGAAACCATGGTCCCGGTTATTGTGTGTGCTGTATGAGAAAGGGGACTGCTTTCATTACCAAGCTAGGGCCTGCTTCCTGCTTGGATGAAAGCCCAGAAAAACGTGTTCGGATCAAATGCAAGCATCTATGATCATTCTTCTCAAATGTTTGGAAACACATGGAGAACAGTGAACATGGCTTCAAACCCTGGTTAAAAGATGCCCTTCTGGTGCCCCATGGCCTGGGTTCAGTTCTGACTCTGTGGCTTCCTAGCTGTGTGAGGGGGAGGGAGAATTAACTCAGTCCTCCTCTGGCTCTGTTTCCTCCTGTCTGTGCAATGGTAAGAGAGCAGCGCCTCCGTTCTAGGCTGTGGTGAATATCAAAACCATATGGATGTGAGTCACAGAGCAGCAGCAACTGACACATTCTAAACTCGGTGGTGAAGAGGTACTGTCACAAAGATGCTAGAGGCGGATGGGAGTGGCGTGATGAACCAAGGACATGCTGAATAAACGCTTGCTCTTGGGGCAGCACACTAAGATGGTTAGCTATACCAAAGTCTGTCTGGCTTCTCTTTTGTCTTTATATGCACTCATTGCCATCATTGGTTTCTCTGTATACACATGTGTACACACACACACAGACACCCACACACACACACCATTCTCCAGTAACACTTTGCTGTGACCTGTGATATGGCACTTCCAACATGTCAAAACTCTGTGTATCCTTGGCCACCTCTTCTAACCGCATACTTAATAACTTCTTGTTTACATTTATCTCCATGTCTTATATATAAAAAGGAGTGCACAGACAATATTTGTAAGAATGAATTCAGATTAATCAGAAAATAACTATTAAGCACCTACTGGGTGCTGGCCACTCTACTGCCTGCAGAAATGCTGCTATTCAAAACCCCCGCTGCTCTAGCAGAGGGACCCACGGTGAGCAACTTGCCACTGCAGGGAATCAGACACCTTCTTCTGTTCTCCACAGACATCCACACATAGGTGTTCACACACATCCATAAAAATGAAATAAAATTTTAAAAATGAACAAGCCAAGCTGTGTAGCATTCTCCGGCTGCTCGTTTTTATTCACTGTCCCCATTCCCGTAAACTTGGGATAAATACAACCAGGCCCTGGGTGATGCTCTATTGCCACGTCCATTCTATCCTAAAGCTGTGCGGAGGGAAGGGATTGGTGCTCATGGGTTCCTTCAGCTTTGGTGGTCTAGACTCTGTTACCCTGTGACTGTGGGTGACGAGACCTGACCGCAGCCACCTTACACATCTGTGCATCAGGGAAAGTGAATACTGCATTCACAAGAGCAGAATCTTTGGGGTTAGTGTGCCATGGTGCTGTACAGAGCCTTGATAAATCACATATCTTCTCGAAGCTTCAGCGTTTTTGTTGTGTAAATAATAGTTACATTCAAGAGCAAGGCTGTAGCAAGACATGATGGCACGGCCTATAATCCCAGCTCTCTGACTGAGGCAAGGGCATGCTAAATTGGAGGTCAACTTGGGCTACATAGTATATTGAAGGCAGCAACACAATCTAGGGAGATACTGTCTCAACAACAAAGAACAAGGTTCCTGTGTGAGCTAAATAAAATACTCGACACAGTATGCAGTTGATTTTTTATAGACTGCATAGTTTCACAGAATGCTTGATGTGATGTTCTTTATAAACTTTATAAACTATTATTATCCTGCTTCTTTATGTATTCAGGTATCAAAGCATATCAAAGCAACAGGCAATTCAAAACAAGTTCTAAGTATTTTCCCCAAATCTAAAGGGACACATGCTAACTCCCATGCAAAAATTCAGGGCTGTCACTTTTCGAACTTTAGATGCTGCTTCGTGTGTTCTTCCTTTAGCACGTCCCTTTGGACTTCTGGGACCTTCAGAATGATCAAATGTAAACCCAGAAAGGCAGGTGAAGAGCTCTCTGCCTTGGGCTTTTCACAGTTCCAAGGTTCATTCATAAAGAAAGAGCCTTCCTTCAGATGTTGTGCATGTAAATGCGATTTTGATCCTGCTGAACACTTGGTGCATACTAATAAAATAAATTCCACTCCAGGGGATGTCACCACCCTAGACCAAATGTGGGGTGTTCCTCACACTAAACACATGTGACTTTCACTCCCACCAAGCTCAAATTCCTAGCAGACATTGGAGAGACGACAGATATAAGGATTTTATGAGACTGACTTCAGCTTCAGAGCCAAGCTTGCTGAATTACCGATATCACCCTGCAAAAGATATGCCAGCCAGACCAAGTGGCAAAAGAACATTTGCCTGCACGATAAGAAAGTCCTAAGCATCTGTGTTAACCAATGGGGTCTGACAGGAAAAGTGAAAGGAAAGAAAGAGTAGAGAAGGAAAATTGATCCTCATTTGTCTTTCCAATGTCTGCTAAGGAAACTAAAAGTCTTTCTCTGACCTGCCCTTTGCCGACAAGTAATAAGCCTGAATTCTTGATAAAAAAAAAATGCCTTATAATGGAGAATAATTTGTAAATGAAGGTTAGTTTTATAAAATAAGGTTTGTATTTAAAGATGAGACCAAGTTGCTAATGTTGGAGTCACAGAATCTTTGAGCAGGAATGATATCCATGAGAAGTAGCGTGGTGTAGATATTATGAATCAGTAATGGAGCCAGATTGTTTTGGTTCGAATCCAGGCTTTATTTCTTACAGGATCTCTTACCTTGGGCCAATTGTTTAACAGTTCAGTTTCTTTAACTGTAAAGTGCGGATAATAACACTGCTTCTCAGGAGTTGTTATAAAAATGGAGCAATTTGATTTATGATTTTTAAAAAAGCTTAGGAAAAAAGCTCAGTACACAGTAAGCACTACATGAATGTTTATTTTCATTTTTGATTGTGTAGATTAATATTCCATGCCCCCAAAATATTAATAGACGTTCATATATACAGGCTAAAATGTAGAACCATGGTGCTAAGCAGGGGTCCAGGATGAGATCCAGAGCTTTCTCCTTTCCACTCATGAAAAATTCCTTAGAACTCTCAGAACTGCGGGTGCCTGGCTGAGAAGTTCTGACCCTCACGTGGCCTCACACTTCTTAGGATAATTGACACCAAGCCTTGATCTGATAGTCGAAGGTCCCAAAAAGAACCCCACTGAGCACCAGGGACCCTCCAACCCTGGCTCTAGCAGTCAAGGATTCTCTCTTGTCAACAGCAGAAACAGACTGTGTTTAAGCTAAAGAGAACGTGAGGTAGTGTCATGCCACCATGGGACATCTGGTCAGGATGCACGAGCTATAGCCTGGGCAACCAGGCAAGGAGCCAAATTTCACAAACAGCATTCAGCTGCCTTCCCTACACCTGAGAGGATGGAGAGGCTGGGAGGAACACCCAAAATGTGAGAGGGAAAGTCGTCTAAAAGGAAGCAGAGGGCCTTGCTCTGCTAGGGGAGAATGGATTCAGGGTGAACTTCAAACTTCCTCCACAGACACTATCAGGCATGTAAGACCAGGCTGATGACGTGGTCAGATCTGCACTTCAAAGAGCAGGGAACTCCATGACAGCATGGAAGATGATTCAGAGGGGTCTGGGGGAAGAGCTGTGGTCTCACTAAGAGACGACCATTTCGGTCCCCAGGTCAGAGCTGCTAAATCTTCAGAAGGAGGATGCAAAGACGAAGCTGAGGAGACAAAGGCACAGAGTGTTTCCCACTACAGTTAATCAGAAAATTCTCACATGGACAACGTTACATCCATTTGATGAGAATATTATTGATCTAATGAGGGATTATCCCGAGCCTGGTGATTTTTATAAATGAGAAAATAACGCGCAGCCAAGGGAGACGTCGCTGTTATATTAGCAATTAATGGGGAAATCTGACGACTCGGGACTTGGAAGTCATGCTTATCATGAATAACACAGAGCTGGGAGAGTTGGTCGGAGCCCAAATACATTCAGTATCATCCTCCATAAACCTGCCACCTCTAGCTCGAAAATATTTCATGTGTGAGACTGTGATTTTCTCGAGCAGGCGGGGATAGGGAGAGGAGGAAGTTGGGAAAGCAAATTGCTCTTTTTGAGTAGCAGAAATGTCATTACTGCTAAGGGTGCGAACCTTTCTGATCAGGCATTCCATCTTCAGGCGCCTGCTGGTTCTGTCATCCTCAGCATTCTGGGCAAGCATGTTTGAGAACTCTTAAATATATGGCAACAAGTTTTGTTTTATTATCCAAACAGTAATAGGGAAATTTCTTAGATCCGCCAATCCAGCCTGTCACTTTTCTCAATGCTGAAAACAGGAATGATTTCGAGGTGAAGTTTCTGGTGGGCTCTTGGCTATAGCCTCGGCAGGCTCTAATGGCTTTGGTGTAACTAATCTACAGCTCGGTTGCCTTCATTGTAGGTAGGACAAGACCTACCTAAGGTGTCTGCAGAGGACAATGAGCCCAGTCTCTCTCAGTCAAGTTCACCATACTCCATATTCTAATCCCAGGAACATGCAGCAAAAATTTGAATCCAGTTTCCCAAAGAGTATAAGAAAGGGAGAGAATCTGGGCAGTTTTAATCCTTCAACTACAGACCCTGAGGAGAGAATCTAGGAGCAGTAAACCTTTTAGGGCAAACAGCGGGACCACTGAAGGGAGAGCAAGAACATGTGGAAGACAGAAAGATCTATCAGTGTACGGAACAGCACGGACACAAGGAATTCAGTGACCCAGCACCTCCAGGGACTGTGTGGAAATCACTAGAGAGCAGTGTCACTGACAGGACGGGAAGGGCAAACATTTGAGCAACTCCTGAGAACATAAGGACTTCCAGGCGATTCTGCAAGTGTAGAGCAGGACACATTTGTATCAGGGAATCAGAATGCCCTTGAGAAGCCATGTTCCTGTGCAAGAACCATCCACAGGGATGCTCCAGGATAAGCCCAGGGGATATGACGGAGTGAAAAGAACAGATGACGGAGAATGACCTGGGAAAATGAATTGTCCTATCATTCAAAAAGCCAATGTATTTCTAAAGAAATTTCCATGGCACTAATTGACGTGCGTTGACTCACTGTTGCGAAGCACTCAGAGTTTGTATTCAATCGTGCATGTTTTGAAAGTGTTTACAGTCCTACATTCTAAGATAGGAATTAAGATGTCTTAATATGAGAAATGAATGACGAGAGACAGAGCAAGTCACATGTAGAGGGAGACGAAACAGATGAACTCTAGGAACGAGATGGGGGACACAAGAGTGATTTTTTTAGAGAAGGGAAAAACTGGCTTTCACATTCAGAATCAGAAAGGATGGGCACTCCATACAGAGGCAACAGAATCACAGATGCAGAGAACAGGAAAAAAAAAAACCATATACACACACAGAGACTGGGAAGCAAAGAGCAAAATTTAATCAAAACAACATGATCTTTGGGTGGTGAAAGTAGGGATTTAGGGGTAATACAAAAAAATCTACTGGACAGAAATTGTAAAATCTCTTACAAGACTCAGGGTACTGACCTTTGCCCTGCAGACCAGTGGCTTCAACCTGATCTACAAGGCACACAGGTTCTTTCAACTCTGATAAGGGTGCTATCCACCCCTTTCCTTTTTGTATCAAAGCAAAAAGAATGTTTTTGCTACAGCAATTGCTCGCACATGCACACACACATGCATACAGAGCTAATACTGTTATGATGATACCTCCTAATTAAGCCTAGTGGGTCATGTGCCTTAGTGTTTGTCAGGACACTCCTTGTGAGGAACAGATAAAAAGTAAAACAGAACAGCAAGGCAATATTGACTGTAATATAGGGGGGTGATGCCCTGCGTGCATATAAACAAACCTAAGCCAGGTGATGGGAGACTGCAGGCTTGCCTCAACCGTATGCGTGCAACTTGGTAAATAGTTCACCAACCGTGGCTCCCGTCCAGCATCCTTCAGCTCCTCCTTCCTCCCTTCATGCCTACCTCCTTCGTTTTCTTCCTTCTCGCTCTCGTTCTCCTTCTCTTTTTCCATCGAGTCTTGCTACCTAGTTCATCCTAGGCTCAAACTCAAAATCCTCCTGCCTCAGTCACCAAGGAACCTGGAGAGCTGGCTCTCCCGTTAGCATTTAGAAGTTAGCTAAACAGTTGAAAAGTTCACCCATTCTAATTTTCAGAAGAAAGCGACCTGCCCGTGGCTCTGTTGCTAAGAGCTGTACATGAGGAAGAATTTCTGAAGTGAAGTATGTGTTCAGGCCACTTACTGTTGCTTATGTGTGGGACAAATGGAACAAAACAGGACATGCTGGGAAGAAAGGATAAATAGAGAGGCTTAGAAGTAAAGACCTCGGCTTCCACACTGACATCATCAATATGGTTTTGGCATTTACGTGCTGGACTGTGCTCAGCACCTAGAGATTTTTGTTTTTTTTGTCTTAAGCTCTGGCAACAAAAGACACCACTGCGTGACTTTGGCAAGATACTAATCCTTATCTCAGTTTTCTCACCAGTAAAGAAAAAACGAGACCTAGTGAGAAGATTGAATGACATGGTTTGCTGAAACTCTTAGTCCTGGGCCAGAGACAGCAGTACAGAGGTCACACTGCTCTGGCAAAGGATTCAGCTTCCATTCCCAACACCCGCATTGTCTTGCTCTCCACTGCCTGTGACTCCAACTCTAGATTTATCTGCCGCCTCCGGCCTCCACTGACAGTGGTGCTCTCATGGACACCTTAATATGCATACGCATTATTAAAAAGATAATCTAATAAAACCTCTTGAGCGGTGATAGAAGCTTCAGAAGTGAGAAATCGTGGATATTTTATTAAGTGTCATTAGGAAGATACCTCAAAAACCATTCTAGGTAAAAGTCATAGAAATTCTTGGTGAAATCAGAATATCTTTTCAGAAATAAATAAGGTCTTCTGTACAAATTCCTGGCACACTAGTTTGTAGCTGCTAATTTGGCTCAGAGTTCAAGGGAAATGCGATGAATGTCCTCATAATACTTGGCTAATAATGGTGCATAGTATAACATTTCACATATTTTGATGGTTTAAGGCATTCGTTCCCTAACCATTTGTAAGAATAAACTATAATCCCTAAATATGAAGGAGGCACCAAAAATATAAATCACTGTGTCATGTAATCTATATGTATACATATTAATAGATGTACAAATATGAAATAAAGGAATACAATATTGATTCATACAATATACATGTACATTGTGTGAACAGTTAAATAATGTTATCAAATGGTATAAGTTGAAACAATAATTAACTGCATGATGATAAACAAAGATGCTCTTTGACTTAAATGGGTTGTGTCCCAATAAACATATTGTAATTTAAAAAAGCATTTGATACACGTGTCATAAGGCAGGATGTCTTAAAGATCCCAGCTTGGCATCCTGGTACACTGGAGAGCATCCATCAGTTACCCTGGTGATAGCAAAGCTGACTGAGAAATGAGGCTCATTGCTGCTGCCCAGCGTGGTGAGGGAATATCACACCATGTGTCTCTAGCTCAGAAAAAAAAAATCTAATTAAAAACCCATTCAATCTCTAGCGCTGCAGAAAATAGATAAATAAATTCAATGTAAGATTTCGCTGGAATGTGTATTGGTTTTGCATCACATTATAGGAGGAAAATCAAAAGCTGAAACACTGGTTATTAAGGATCCACCAGTACTATAATTGTTTACCAAGTCTGGGTTGTAATGATTAAGATTTTTTTTTTCCTTTGGAAGCTACAGAGACTAATTCAATTCCTTGAAGAATGGCTGGATGGCTAAACAACCATCGTACAGGGCCTTGCTGCTGGTCTGACCAAACAGGGGGACAACAAGAGAGTTGTCTAGGAACTAAAGAGCCATGAGATGGTACAAAACACGTTAGGTCAGTGTCAACATACAGCCCAGTAATCTGGCACACAGGCAGGATCATGAACCCACACGCCTTCAGAAGCTTACAGGTTTGTGGACCAAGAGATTGGAGTGGTAGAGATGGTGGGGAAATAGATGTTAGAATTCGAGAATATCTGAAACACTGGGATTTCCAAACCAGCCGTGCCTCCAGAGCAAATATTAACTAGACCATGGATTTGAACCACTTTCCAGACCATTCTCTAGGCTCTCACTGCCATGCCCCCAGAATCCTCAAGATAACTGTTCGAGCCGTCTGTAACTTCTCTGCCTCTCGGCTTCCTCACTTTTCAGTCAGCATCACCATCTTGCCTTTGACCATTCTGCTATTATGATGTCACCGTGAGGGTGAAATGGCTTCATGAATATGGAAGGGTTTGGCAGTCTAGCCTTCCGGCAACAGTTGGGGTGGCAGCATGTGTCTAATGACACGGCTGTGTGTTGACTAAATTGTATCGTTTCAGAAGTCGCTATAGAAGCTGTGCATAGCGATGCCTGTTTTTCATCCGCGCACCAAGGAGACAGGGGCAGGACAATTACACAAGTCTGGGGCCTGCCAGAGCTCCTGGACAGCCAGGGATCCACTGGGAGTTTCTGTGTAGCCTCCACAAAAAGGATTTGCTCTTGAAAGTTAATTTGATAGGACGCCCAACAAACCAAAAGAGCCACCTTTGCAAGGAAACATGCTTGTTGATATTGAACAAGAGGAATAGAAATAAAGAGGAGAAAAAAAGACCATTGTTTTACATATCAGGTGTGTCGCCCCGTGTGACAGAGAATGGCACTTCATACCACAGCCTCATCTATTTTGGAAGTAATGTGGTCCTCAGAACGGCGTGGAGTGGTGCAAAAGGGGATGATTGTCTCCAAAAGAACTACTCTGAACTGTCAGCAAGGAAGCTAGAAAATGAATCTAGGATTTGCAACTTCCTAACAGCCTTACCAGTTTCCTTCTCCACCTTGGATAAAACAACAACAGCAACAAATTGTTTAACTGAAGAAGTTTCTAAAGGGTCTTTGAGATGGGGGAGAACCAAAAGGAAGATTCAAAGCACAACACGCCTCTGCACAGGTCAGCCAGGTGCCCTTGACTCAGTCACACACCGCTTTAATCATCCTGCAGGCCTGGAGCTCCCTGCTGCCCTTCTGCTTTGCCCAAATGTTAGAAGGACGGATTTACAGTTAAATCAATATTTAATCTAATGTACCTCTCTTGACTCCATTTGTAAAATGCTGTGTAGATCTTGGATAAGAACAGAAGCCTACAAGCTAAACCAAAGCCATTTGCCGGGCAGTAAACTCAAGCAAGAGGCCTGATAAGAAAGGGAGAAGAAAAGGGGAGGTTTCCTTGGCAAGGAGCAAAGTTCTGTACCTCTTTGTCCTTCCCTTTTCATTACAGATATAGAAAAAAAAAAACGAAGTCAATAGTTGGTTAATTGTGTCTTTGCAAATGAAGCTTGAGATTCCAACAGGCCCACAGACATTACAATAATGAAGAAAAATAATAATACGAGTAAGAATTCTTTTCAATCCCATATTATAATTCTTCTCAACATGTTCTCAGTACTTGGAAAAGAAACAGCACTCTGCGTGGCATTTTTCCATTTAATAAAGTAAGAAATAAGCACATGGTTACTAAAGGAAATGTAAGTAGTCCATTGATTATGTAGATCAAACTGCTATTGGTTCACAGTGATTGGTCCGATGCCATGGAAGTGTTAGCTTGAAGCAAGAAATGGCCTGGGGTCTTGGTCTGATCTTTTAGAAACTGATCGAGCTTATCAATCCTGGAAGGATGCTGTTGTCTACAGAATGGAGATGGTGAAACAAGTGAGACAGGGAGGAAGAAAGAAAGGGAAGAGAAAGGAATGAGGCAGGTGTGTTAGAAACAATCACTGTGGTCAACACAAAATGGGAAACATACAGATACAACACACGGCAATCACTCGCCTCTGCGGCACTGTGAGTGGGGAAGGATGTGTCTCTAGATCACAGAGAAGCAAAGAGAGGTTTTACATCGTTCTCATGGGCAGGCACAGACTGTTTTTAATGAACAGTTCAGGGTTTCCAGCTCAATAAATTGCCGACTTCATTTACAAGAGTCCTTACCCTCCCTGTGCTAATAGATTGTCCCACATTCAGTAATGTTCTACATGACCGTGTTTATGACTGACAGTCAAAATCCCAGCAAGGGATTCCTACCATAAATTCGCAATTCAGTGTCGCTGTGAGGCATATGGAATGAGCGCTGTCTCACCCGTGGATTCTACTGCCTGAACGTAAGCACCAACTTCATTAGACTGAAAACTTCTCAGGAGTTTAGTAAAGAACACCTGTCAAGGTGTGTCTGTGAGGGCATTTGCGGAGAGGAAATACCGAGTGGTGAACATAGTAAACTTTTTCATGGGCCTGCCAGCCCACATGGGGACTTCTTATTAATTATGAAAGCTAGGCCTTAGTTTAGGATTGTCCTGTTAGCTCTTATAACTTAAATTAACCCATTTATATTAATCTCCATTCTGTCTCATGACCTTTTACCTTCCCCTCATTCTATATGTCCAACTCCCCCACCCCCATGTCTCCTGGCATCTCCCTTCTCCCTGGATCATCTCTTCCTACTTCCTCTGTCTGCCTAGAAGTCCCACCTCTCATCTTTGGTCTAGCTCTTGACCATTCAGCTCTTTACAATCCAATCACTGCAATCTATCTTCACACTGTGTACAAATATCCCACAACAGAGGAAGACCTACCACTCCCCAGGCCGAGGCAGAGGGAAGACAAAGCAGAAAAGTAAGAAAGCAGGCTGCGTGGGCATTCTCTCTTCCACTCCCTGGCCACCACGTGAACTGTCCTATCCCACTCCATAGCAGTCATGATGATATGAAATATGCAAACCTTTGAGCCAAAGAAATTCTTCCTCTCTGTTAATTTCTTAGGTAATGGAAATCTAACACACCAGTGAGAACAATCTCAGAAAGCAGGTTTGGTGAGTCTAATTCTGGGTGTAAGCTGCCTGGGCTGGTGGGAGGCAGAGGCCTGGGACTGAAGTCGACTCTCTCAGAGGCAGACATGCCTTCAGAGAGTGGTTTCGGTGGCCTGTGTGCCCGGGTTGTACCTGTATTGCACTGGAGATCATCTGAGCCAAGCGAGCAGTATTAAGTCTCTCTGAAATGGCCACTCAGATAAAGCTTCAACCTAATAAAATAACTTAATGGAATTTTTCACTCTGACCAGACGGTTTCAGGCCCAGTTTAGGATGACTGATCACATTCTCTCCGCGGGCTCATTCCTCCTCCCTCCTCAGGAGTTGGGTAGACGAGAGTGACAGGATTTCAGGGCCGTTGCCTCACGGTTTGTGTCTCTGTTTTAGTCAGATGAATATAGTGAGACTCACAGAAGCTGTTTAATGTAACGAATAAAAGCGCTCCTGTGTTTTTTTTATTCCATGTTGAGAAAATGATAAGAGAATAATGGGCTTCATTTTAAAGAAAATCAGATAAATTGATCTTTTCATTTATATGGCTACAAGGAATTTTCACACTTTGATGCGAAAAGATGAGCAAAATTCACAGCTGACTAAATGCCTTATAGCTCAGAGTTCCCTCCATGAAAAAAAGATCTTACGAGAAACCGTACACCTCATCTCGCACTCGTAAATATATCACTATATCTGTAGAATTATATGAATTCTTTAGAACACGGCAGAGGGCAGAAGAGCTCAGGAAAGAGAAGGTGGGTCAGGAAAGGGGCGTTAAACAGAATGAGTGAAATATTTCACTTCATAAAATAAGTCAAGATCTTGATGGGCCTGTTTCTATACAGAACCAATCAGTTCTATTTGCATAGACTCTGACCATGAAAGTAAGAGGAAGAAACTTGAGTGTGTTAATCTCTGAGTCTGTCTCTTCACAAAACTAAGCAGAAAAAGGTCAAGACCATAACTTTTACTTAAAAATTGTTAGAAACCAACATGCCAAAAAGGGTTGTGAAAGCTATATCATCTTCACACAGTCCGTGTTTGTTAAAGTGGCAAAATAAGTCATCTATATAATTTTTATTAGGAATTTTTAAGAGTTAGTGACAAAAATTAAAAAAATCTAAAAGGCACATTTCCTTTTAGATTCATTTTTACATTATTTTTTATAGAAAAAACTGAATATGTCTACCGATGACCACGCTTGTAATTAGCTCAACTTTCTCATTAAGGAATGTTGCTTTAATAATTAGGGCATTTCCTAGAATGATGGCTTATCTAATTGGTGATCATTACCAGTAAATTAGAATGTATTCTGTGTTGTGTTAATGATGCGTGGTAACTGTGTGAAGAGATGATTTGGTGAATAAAGATGGTGAATATCTTTGTCTTATACATTCTTAGTAAATTTTATTCTAATTGTCTTTTTTCAGATTAGACAGAAGGATGGGTGGATGGATGGATGGATGGATGGACGGATATGTAGGTAGATGGGTAGGTGGATGGATGATGGATGAATATATGTATTGTGGATGAATGGGTGGATAGATGATGGATGGGTGGGTGGATGGGTTGGTGGGTGGATGGATGATGGATGAAAAAATGGATGGATGCATGGATAAATGGATGGATGTGTGGGTACATGGATAAACAAATGATGGATGGATGTGGAATATAAGTAGAGGGTGGCGAAGTTGCAAAATTGGTGCAGCACTTTGGGAACTCTATTGTAAGTAAATATGAGTTGAACTGCATGAACAAGAGATCATAGTTGTAGAATCTTTATTAAAAAGAATGAAGAAACCTATAGATGAAATGATTTGTTTTACTGGTGTTTTATTCTAAATGGCATATATTAGATATTGATTTAGCACTAAAATATATTATAGCAAGAGAAAAAATCCATATATTTTAATAAATACTACATAAATTATTCTTTTTGTATGTGTGTGAGCATGCGTGTGTGTGGTGTACAAGTGTGTACATGTGAAGTTCATGTCAGGAATAATAATCTGTCTTCCTCATCACGCCTTAAGGCAAGGTATCTCATTAAAACTCAGAGTTTGCAAATATAGTTACTTTTGCTGATGAGTGTGCTCTGGGGATCCCCAAGTCTACATCACTAAGGCTTGAATTACAGGCAGGTCACCACGCCCACCAGTATTTATATATGTGTAACTGGGGAACCAAACTCGTGCCCTCAAGTTTATGTAAGAAGTGCTTTAACTGCTCAGCCATTCCCCAAGCCCCTTAGTGTACAGTTAGTGTCAAAATATATTGAGCTTCGAAACTAACTTTGCAAGTAATAAAACTTTTAAGGATGTCTTCTATGAAGGGTGTGTAAAAAATTTTATCAGCCCGGGGAGATAGCAGAGTCGGTAGTGCCCTGTTGTGCAACCAAGAAGACCTGAGTTCAGTCCATAGAACCCATGTTAAACATTGGGCATGGGGATACATGCTTACAACACTGGCAATAAGGAGGCAGAGACATGAGGGTCCTTGAGGCTTGCTGGCCACATGTCTTAGGATAATCTTTGAGAACCAGGCCTGTGAAAGATCCTGTTACAAAGCCAGTGTGTACAAAACCTGAGGAGCAACAACCCCATACATACAAGTGCTATAGAGTTCTGGAGAAATAACCCAAAAGAAATTTAAAATATTATGACATAAACTCAGGCAGATTTTTGGCAAGTGTATCCATTTGCATGACTATCCTTTCTCAGAACCGGGTACCAATCCCTCCCTCCCTCTCTCTCTACCACATCTATCTATCTCTTGAAAAAGACCCACATCTTCCCAGGATACCCTCCCTGCTCATACACAATCTTTAAGCCACTCTTGACAGCAACATCCTCCCCAAGCCAACCTGCAATCCAGGAAGACAATCCCAACCAGCAAGCCAGGTATCCAAAGGTTTTAGGGCTCTGCTGCCTCCTGGCTCCTTTGCTTCTTTGACTCCTGAAAACAAAGACAACTGTTGAAAGTTACACATTTGGTTTAACCTCCTAACAGGCAGTTGGCTTTTTTTTTTAAGTTAATGGTTTGGGAGGGTTGTAATAGCTGCTTGTAATCGGTAGTAAAAGAGGTTCTTGGATGAAAGCCAAACTCACCTTCCGTGGAAAGCACAGAGAGATAATTGCTCAGAGAATGTGTGCATTGAAGAAGAATGGCTCATGATGTCTGAACTTGATAAATGATGGTGAAATGCCTCTAGGGAATTCATCTTTAACCCTTGTGAGCTCAAAAGCTAAGAAAGAAAACTGCTTCAAATGGCTGCTTTTCATCTAAGAGGGAGGGAGAGGGAGGGAGAGAGAGAGAGAGAGAGAGAGAGAGAGAGAGAGAGAGAGAGAGAGAGAGAGAGCATTTTCTCTGGAAAGTACAGGAGAATCAAGTACTTTAACATTTCTACAGGCATCTGAGATTCTGTGGAGTAGCTTTCTGTTTCTGTACACATTTTCTTCCTCATTGATCTAAACCTTCACATCTAAAATCACTTTGACAATTCGGAGAAAAGATGATAGTCTCTCTTCTCTTTGGGTTTATTATGCAGCATGTAATGAAAGTACATGGTCTTTGCAAACATGCCTGCCCCTCTAAGAGTCTCTCTGCTTGCCACGGCAACCGCTTTTGTCTCCTGGGTTTTACGGTGGTAGAATTACACTGAGCTCAGAGCTCAGAGATTTACTTATAACCAACCATCTTAAGGTTATGGCCCAGAAACTACTGATCTAGACATGTAAAGTGAAGAGTAAAAGAAACCTCACTTTTCTGGTTTATTATTATTATTTATTGTTTTTATTGATCTATATATTTTTCTGCGCTCCCTTCCTTTCCTCATCCCCCCCTTCTACACAATTCTATGGTCCCCATGCTCCCAATTTACTCAGGAGATCTTGTCTTTTTCTACTTCCCATGTATAGTAGATCCATGTGTATCTCTCTTAGGGTCCTCATTGTTGTCTACATTCTCTGTAATTATAAATTGTAGGCGGGTTTTTCTTTGCTTTATGTCTAAAAGCCACTTATGAATGAGTACTTACGATATTTGTCTTTCTGGATCTGAGTTACCTCACTCAATATGATGTTTTCTAGATCCACAAATTTCGAGATGTCATTTTTTTCATACATTGTATGAATGTATCACATTTTCCTTATCCATTGTTCTCTCAAGGACTGAACATGCTGCTATGAACATAACTGAGCACATGTCCTTGTGGCACAATTGAGCATCCTTTGGATATATACCCAAAAGTGGTATTTCTGGGTCTTGAGGAAGCTTGTTTCCTAATTTTCTGAGAAATCGCCACATTGACATCCAAAGGGGTTGTACCAGCAATGCAGAAGTGTTCCCTTTTCCCCACAATCTCTCCAGCATAAGCTGTCATCAGTGTTTTTGATCTTGGCTATTCTTACAGGTGTAAGATGGAATATAAATCAGTTGTCTATGCATTTGACAATTATTGACACCCTTTCACATTGTGCATGTCGGAACCTGAGTGGCTAGAACTAGAGATGAGATTAACAGCCTTCACCTGGAGAAGTCCGCATACAGCCTAGGAGAGAGGGCTGACATCGGAACTAATTATTTTAGTACTATGTGAAAGCTGTATTTAACAAATCTGAAATAACTGTATGCAGAGGAATGTCTCCATGAAAATGACAGTGAAACAAAATTAAACAGAGGATAGCCCCCCTCCTCAGCAAAGTTAGTTCATTGGCTTCCGTGACTAAACCAGAAATATTTGAGGCTAGGTTCCAGCACAGAGACTAAAACTATGCTTAGACACGTGCTTTTTAGAGGCATAATTATGTTAAAATCAGATCGCCACTGCAACCTAACTCAAGTGCAGGATAGCTTTACATGAAGAGATTAGGACAGAGGAGGGTTGCACAAAGACATTAGGTCACGGGCTTGTTCACGTTACCATGGCAACCCTAGAAAACCAACCCGGGATACCACATCAGGCCTCCCAGCAGCTCCCCCTCCTGACTTCTGGGGCCACAATCGTGGCTACAAAGCAAGGCTGGCAGTTCTCACAGACTTTCTCACTCCATCCTAAGAGGCAGCTTCTAGACCCTTCCTATGTGTTTTAAGAGTCCTCTCCTCTGCCTTTGTCTGGACACCTGTTCTGGCTTCGGGGTGTGACTCACAAACTGGCTTGACTCAACAAGGGCACATCCCAGAAAAATAACTCTGAGGTCAGTGCTGTCCCAACCACACGAGGTAACGTCCCCAAAGGAAAACCGTTCTGTTAGTCAATGAGAATAACCAAAAAGGAAAGATCAAATAAAGCCTACCTAGGAACCCTGAACAGAAGTAGCCGTGAGGGGTGTCTGGGATGGTTCTTGGTGAATAAGCAGTGTTCTGTGGAGAGGGATTCAAAAAACAACCTAGACAAAGGAGACAAAGCATGAGAGACATAAAAGATGCAAAAGAGTGGGCCTGTGGTGTTTGGTAGTGATCGGCCTGCCCCATCGTTACTAGGACCTTCTGGTCTTGTCTACTGGGAACCAAGTATGTATGTATATGAATATACATATATACAATAAAATATATATTATTAAACCAGTTTATGTTGAAATAGTAAAAATAGTTGCCTCATATTTGACAGACTGAGAACCTGTAGTTTCTAGGTCCATAAGATTGGGTGCATCAGAAATTGGAGTAGTCTCACACCAGAGAAGCCAAGAACCCAGTAGTTGCTCAGTGCACAAGGCAGGGTCCCTCAACAGGCCCAAGGTGGCTCCAAAAACTTGAAAGGTTCCTGGAAAACCTTTTGTCTTTAGTTCATGATGGAATCCTGAAAACCTGGCCCTAATATCAGTGAAGGAATCACCATCATCACCATCACCATTGTCGTCATCATCATCACCATCATCATCGTCATCATCACCATCATCACAATCGTCATCATCATCATCATCATCATCACCATTGTCATCATCATCACCATTCTCATCATCATCACCATCATCACAATCGTCATCATCATCACCATCATCATCACCATCATCACCATCATCATCATCACATCATCATCATCATCACCATCATCATCATCGTCAAAGTTTTTTGTTCCCCAAAACCTTATTGATACATCCAGAAAGATGACCTCACAAGAAGATGAGACATACAGATATAAAACAGACCACAGATGCATATAGAAAACATTTTGGGGTTAATATAAATGACATCACTTTGAATATTTTTGAGCTAGTTGTTTACATTTAAAAGCACATGTCTAGGGAAGTAGATGCAGGAGGAAATGAAAAGCCATCCTCAGCAGAATATTATATTTGAGGCCACCCTGAGCGACGTAAGATCATGTCTCAAAACGAAATGGAAAAAATAAATACTGTCTTCATATCTTTACATATTGATCTTCCTCAATTTATATGTCAAAGATTTTATAATAATATATTGTATGAGTGTGCTATAATCATTTAACTGGTCCCCATGGTTACCATTTATGCTGTCTGTAAATTTTACTGTTATAAAAATGGACTTATTTCATCATTGAAATTTCTGAAAGTTTTGCAACAAGGGAAGATTCCAGCCTAGCAATCAGCTGCTGTGTGTTTCTGTGGATTCATCTCTCACAGCCTTCATACTTAGGCCAGCAACCACTAACTGATGTCTAGGGAGAAAAAGAAAACAGCACTGGGTTGTCAATCGTGTTAATCTGGGGAGCTAAGGCAGCAAGTTGCTATGCCACCTCAGGCAACAAAGGATGACCCTGGAAAGTCAAAGTAATTCCTTCCAACGTCTAATGCCAACAGTCTGCCTTTCCTGAAGTGAAGTCACGTGTTACTATTCTGGCATCCTAGATTTTGAAGAATAACATGTGTACCGTAAAGTGTTATCTTGCCTCAAAGTTCAAATAGTGTGGTGATAAGACCATATTAAAAACATCTGTAAAACGCCACAGTAAAGAGTTCATTGTGGCCCATTAAATCCTCACATGCTTTGATTTACTTACTGTAATTCCTGTAAGTGGGATTTGCGCCAGGGCCATGTTAACACCATCTCGCTTTCTGCTGTGCTATTATCCACTGAGCTTGAATCAATTGAATGAAAGAGGCCTTTTCAAGTGTATTGATTTTCATTTATCCAGACTCATCTGTTTGCTTTGCTTGGTGCTCAGACATGAGAACAGGGCCAAGTTGGACTTCTCCATGGCATTGCCTCTTTGGCTTACGTATCTAATATTTGAATAGACTTGTAATAAACGCTGGCATGGGGATTTACAGAACCTTCCCTGAAATACAGACTCTGTTTCCATGGGGTGACATGAGGGCTTGAATCTTCTCGTGTTAGAAACAATGCTCCCTGAAGGTGTGGGCTTGATCTTCTCTAATCAAAAGCAGTGCTCCCTGAAGCAGTACACTGTAGGCACCATAGTTTCCTCTCCACATGAAGATGTTCCCCTTCCCCTCCAGTCCCTAGGGATTTCACAGCAGGGATCAGGTTCTTCACATCAGGAAACTGGGCTAAAATAGGGAGTCGTGGGAGGTGTCTAGAGAGTAATTCTTCTGTATGCAGAGGTTTCTCCTCATGGTATGAAGCCATGTGTTCTACCCTACTCACCTTAGTCTCTCTCCTGTTCTGGGGCCAAAGATGATCTGAACAAAAGGAAGCATGAACTAGAAAGACAAGATTTCTTACATTTCTAGGTTTATGTATAGTGTAGTGTGTGCATGTGTGCAAGAGTGGCGGGGGGGGCTTATTTTGACACACGGTTAGGATTTTGGAAGTAAGACACTTCAGTAATTGAATTGCAGCTGCTAGGCACTGTGTGAGTACTTGGAATAGGACTAAATGAGACATTCTAGGCTTCCAGTAAATAAGTTTGCACTTTTCAGGTAAATACTGAAATTTGTTGGCACCAGGAATAAATTCTGGCTAAGGCAAAACCAAGGTCAATATTTATTTTGAACTCATAAATATTTCTCTATGCTAAAAAAAGATTTTATGTTGAGGCCCACGACTCATCATTATACAGTGTCGCAAACTAATCTGAAGGCATCTTTTCTTATGCCTTAGCTGTTGGCTCTGTTAGAATCAGGTAGTAGCTGTTGCCATAAAGACTAGTGAATGCCTGTGTCCCATTTTGAGATGGGAAACAGGATTCATTCACAAGAATCTCCAAGTACTTAAATGAAACAAAGATCAGGCAGTACTGATAAAATGAACAACAAACTCTAGCAAGACTTTAAATATGGCCTGACTGAGTTGACTACTTCTGTATGCATTTCCAGCATATACAGTCTTAGACAATTTATTTTTGTAAGCAAATTTTAGAAAAAAATTTCCTTTCAAAAGTGATTATAAAAAGCATTTTTTAAGAAAAAAAGGTAATTTATTTGGAGACAAGGAATAATTCAGAAATGAATTCCAAGAAGGTTGTAATTTCTGTAGGCACAAGAGGAAGGAGGTCCTAGCCAGCATAGCACTAAGAACAAGGGGTTTGGAATCTCCGCGGGTTTCAGTTCTAGCTGACAAGATTTCCTGAGCCTTGGTTTCCTGATCAGTATAAACAGGATAAAATGGTTGTTCCCAGAGAATGAACGTCCCAGGAGCTCTGGAAAGTACTAAGGAGAGTGTCCCATAAGCAGCATCTTTAGATGACATAGTGTTTAAGGGACGGATGGAAACACCCTTGAGACGGGAGTCAAAAAGATGCAAAGTTACTGGATTTGGAATGAAGCAGAGAGCCAAGCCTCTCTGACAACTCTCTTGCCAGGTCTGTCAATACCTGTAAGAAGGAGTAAGATTTGAACCGGAGATTGGGAGAGGAATAATTTCATTAGCTGTAGAAGAATGAGCACACAACTGTCAACAGAACAGCTGTCTCTCCATGGTCTGAGCGCACCCTCTCTGAGCCACGACTCTTCTAATGCCTTCTCCAGGTTTTTCTAATCTTTCCTCCAACCAGTTATTCTCAGTGTTCTTTCAGGAGGTTGCCTTGCTTGCTGTGTGTGTGTGTGTGTGCGTGGTGTGTGGTTGTTGATGTTTTATTTTGGTTTTGTTTGTTTGTTTGTTTGTACCTCCGAATGAAAAGTCACTTTAAATAGCAAACAATATTAAGAATAAAATAACGTTGGCCAATGAGATTACTAAGCTGCCAAGACTTACGACCTGAGTTCCATCCCCTGAACCCACAGAGAGGAAAGAGAGATCTAGCTTCCTGCAGGTTGTTCTCTTACCTCTATACCTGCATGTGAACACACACTAATAAGTAATATAATAAATAATAAAATACATGTAATTTCAAATACTTTAAAGGAATAAAATAAAGATGAAGCTCGGCAGACTCCTTCCTGTTCTATGCGACATTCGGCTGTTGAAATTCTCACTAGACCTCCCGTGTCTCCACCTCCACCTCACAGCGGCACACAGGCATACACCCGTTCAGTTAATTTCAACTTTCTTTTTTAACAATTTATTTATCATGTAAGAAGAATTTTTTTTTGCCTACATTTCTGTATATGCACCTCGCGCATGCTTGGTGCACAAGGAGCTGGAGGAGGAATGGAGTCATGGATTGATGTGAGCAGTCATGTGGGTCCTGGGAATCAAGTCCAGATCCTCTGCAAGAGAAACATGTGTTCTAAATCATCTTCCCAGCCCCATTTATCTTAGTCTGCACTCACTAGGTAGAGAGGCTTAAGAGTCTTTCTATGTTGAAAAGCCTCATTGTCTCTCTGCCTTGAAGTTGACTGTATAGGTGTTAGCAGAATTAATAAACCCTTCGATGAGCATTTTAATTTATATGTTTTGTCTAAAATCAGGTCATATGCCTATGATAGCCATCTTGGCACATTCTTTTAGCTGCTTTTATCTCGATATTTTCTAGAAGTGGGTTGGATGGCTAATTTCATCCTTGCATTATTGGTGATTACATACAGAAATGACAAGTTTGGCCACTATACTTTTTCCTTGATGTTTTTCCTAAAAATAAATGAGTGGCACAGTCTTAACCTTTATGCACAAAGCCACCTTCTTTCAGAAATTAATTTTGTAAACAAAAACTTGAAAACTTTTTCAAAGAACCATAAAGTTATCCTACTTACATGATTTGCTACAAAGCAATAGCTTAACAATAAGACAATTTGTGAACATGGCTAAGTTCACTTCCCTCTAGGAATTCTCGGCAATTAAAGCAACCAAGCTTTTCAGTTTAGTGTCTGACTTCATGACTAGATGAGCTGACTCTCTGGTGCAGGCATTTGATGTTCTGGAGTTACTGTGGATTGTCGAGCTGGGCCAAACAGTTTTAAGGCCCTACTGAGGAGGTCTTGTAAGGAACAAGTTTTGACTCAGTGCGGTCCTCTCTCATCTCCCAGGAGAACATTGAAAACCGGACCTTCTGCTTGTTGGGGGCTGTCTGGTCACTGTCACATCAAAAGCTTCCTGCTGGTGTGACTTGGTCCGTCAAAATCTGTCCTCTTGCCGGGCGATGGTGGCACACGCCTTTAATCCCAGCACTCGGGAGGCAGAGGCAGGCGGATCTCTGTGAGTTCGAGGCCAGCCTGGTCTACAAGAGCTAGTGCCAGGACAGGAACCAAAAAGCTACGGAGAAACCCTGTCTCGAAAATTCAAAAAAAAAAAATCTGTCTTCTTGATGAGACTCGCTTGTCTCCTGGGATGCTTAGTAGCTATCACGTTTGATAAATAAGCAATTTAGATGTCCTTGGCCTTATCTTTGTAGACTGGATTTGATGGTTTATTTTGTTTTCCGCCCTATAGGTATAAAACCCTCCTGGGGCTTAAACCTTAGTTCTTAAACCCTAAAACATTTTATGTCATGGTTGGAATGTGGGAACTAGAAAAATTTCGGGTCACAATCACTCCAAGTTTGTCCCTCGAGACACATATATTTTCTGATAATAAAATTATTGGTGGTATCTAGCAAAGGAATGTAAATGAACAGGTGTAAGTCAACCCAGGAGACTCTGGGATGAGTAGCAGGCAAGTTTGCCAATGAACACCTTTGAACTGGCGTGTACCAAAACCCACAGACTTGGTTCATTTCCATAGGGTACAGAGCAGGACTATTTGTGGTGCTAGATAGGATGCACAGACAGCCCCGTCTCCTCACTTAGCCAAAAGATTAAGCAATGACAATATCTTTAAAAAAAAAAACTTTTATTGATATGAAAACACGGTTAGAGATGTATAACTTAGCTGGTTGAGTGCATGTATGGTGTACATGAAACCCTGGGTTCATCCTCAGCACCACGTAATGAGGATATGAGGACTCACATCTGTAATTAACCAATTAACCCCTCCCTGGGCTCAAGGGCATCCTCAATCCCTAGCCCCCTCCCCAAAATTCAATAAATTCTTTTAAAATGGCGGCAATTATTACATGGTGAATATTAATTAATGGTCAATAAAGAGATCTTAAGCAACGTCACTAAGAACTGTAATTATTAGCAGCCCTGTTCTATGCAGTTATAAGCAAAATATGTTTGGAAGCTTTGCAGCCCTTGGGAGCCAGCTTCACTGGAAAAAAACACTCACGGCTAACCAAAACCCGAAAATGTGCAGGGTTCCCTACGTGAAACACAGGCAAAGAGCGGAGGGCATAGCCGTTAACACCCATGTGTGGGGGAGAAACGGCGGAACACAGCACAATGGGGAAAGCAACCTGCTATTGCTGCCGTTCCCAGAGGAGCCACACGGGCACTCTAGCTAAGTGTGGTTACTGGTAGGATTCCACGTAGCGTTAAGAAACTCCCTGAGCACTATGAGATCCCACTTCATGGGAATACTGAGAGTGTCGTTCTCACTGGCAATTATGAGAAGACAATTGTTAACTATCAAAATTAGTAATAGTCACCCAACAAGTGCGTATTTCCTCTCACGGGGAGAAATGTGTGCAGGAGCAGGCCATCTTTACAGAAAGGTCCCCACTAGCAGAGGGCAACAGGCAGATCAGGGAAAATAACATCCAGGAAAAAAAAAAAAACAGGAGATTGATCAAACAAAATGGTCTTCCTTAATTCATTCCTCAGAAAGCTTCTGGTCTGGAGAGATGGTTCAGTTCATAATCTGATTAACACACAAGTCTGAGTTCAGATCCCCACGGACCATAAAAAAAAAAAAAGACAGGCGTGACATCCAGTGACTCTAGTCCCAGTCCTAGGATGGTGGACACAAAAGGCTTTCCGGGATTTACCAGGAAGCCAGAGTCACCAAATCTGTGCGTGCCAGGGTCAGGGAAACACTGTCTAAAGAAGAAAAGATGGAGAGGGACCAAGGACTCCCAACATTAACATCTACACACACACACATACATGCACACACACTTCTGAATGAGCTCCTAATCAATTTTGCATTTATTCAAATAACTCCATTGTCATAAACTATTTCAGGACAGATTATCTATAAAGTCTGCCCAGTTCAAACTACAAAGCAAGAATAATTATACAATATACAACACAAAGACATATTGCACAAATCCAGGTTTATTCCTTTCCTAATACAAAATGTTGAAATGTTATGCTAAATACTAGTTATAGTTATAAAAATTCAAATATGGCTAAATAATAGTCAAGTAGTAATTTTCATCCTAGTAATGTGATGATAATTTAATATAATGAAATATTTATATAAAAAGCTAACATATTAACTTTGAAAATTCACCCGATCATCAATAGATAAAGCAGATGACTTAACAGAATGTGGTTCCATCCCCACACCGTAGAAAAGGTAATAGAAAGCTCTTAAAGCCAGCTGCAATGGTACAAACTTGCGATTCCAGCCCTTAAGATATTCAAGTAGACGGGTCTAAATTCAGTGTCACCTCAGGCTATATAGCAAGACCCTGGCTCAAAACAAACACACACACACAAATGTCTCTAACTAGAATTCCATTATTACAAATTATAAATATATTTAATTATGAGTGACCAGCCGGATTTTCACTAAAATCAGAAACAAACAAACAGAAATTAATTACACTCCTCATTAATCACAGTGAAGAGAATTCCCAAAGCAATTATGCATTATGTCTTTGCAAGCAACAGTTTGGCAAAGCAAATATTCACACAAATATTAAATTTAAGATGCATAAACAATTGCTATACTATGTCTTCTAGAGACAACTGCTAAAAGATAGTATTCTAAAAATTCTGTTCACATTAACAACAGAATTGGAATGTTACCAAATAATAATCCTAGGTAATAATCTATATAATCTATATCCTATCTGAAGAAAATAACATGCACATATGTGTGTGTGTTTGGAAAATATAATCCCTTCGAGTTACTTTTCTAGTTGAGAAAAACAAATGTCATAAGATGTCATTTATTGCCCCTAAAAATAGCTATGTAGATACCAACCAATTCTTAACAGGATTTGTTGCTATGATTGAATAATATTTTTGACAACTCAAGTGGGAAGAAAACAGACACAATTGCCTACACAGAACCCAAGGTGCAGCTGTTTCTAGTAATCTTATTCCCAGTTTCCAAAGACTATAAATAACCCACAGGTACCTTAGCTGGTGAATGATAAATCAATTGTGCTATATTCATAAGTGGCATAACTACTCATAAAAAATTAGAGATGACAGAGTAAGTAAACACATGCCCTAGGCCCTGGGTTCACAGCCCAGTTCCATAAAGAGGAAGAGAGAGGGGGAGGAGGGAGAAAGGAGGAGGGAGAGGGAGGGAGAGAGGGGGGAGAAGAAAAAAACAAAAGGAAGGAAAGAAGGGAGTAATAATTAGGGTAAAATTTACAATATACACACAAATATAGATGTATTTCAGAAGTGTTACAATATAATAAAGGGGCTATACTCAAAATGCAGTTTTAAGCTGTGGGTCTATTTGCATGGCATTTTGGAGAAGACAAAAACAATCAAATATGGCTGGAGAGATGGCTCAGAGGTTAAGAGCACTGACTGGTCTACCGGAGGTCCTGAGTTCAATTCCCAGCAACCACATGGTGGCTCACAGCCATCTGTAATGAGATCTGGTGCCCTCTTCTGGCATGCAAGCTTACATGGAAGGAATGTTATATACATGATAAATAAATAAATCTTTAAAAAAAAAAAAAAAACAATCAGAGCTGGAGAGATGGCTCAGCGAGCGGTTAAGAGCACTGACTGCTCTTCCAAAGGACCAGGGTTCAATTCCCAGCACCCACATGGCAGCTCACAACTGTCTGTGACTCCAGTTCTTCGGGATCCAACACTCTTATACAGACATATATGAAGGTAAAAAAAACAATCAAATAAATAGTTATCTGGCTTGGAGAGGAGAACACATATAAAAGAGGTTCAGGAAAATTTGGAAGGAAGATGATCATTATGACTTTGTAAATTTTCCTAAATGTAAGTAATCTAAGGTTGGATTTCTTATCTGTGGATTACATTTTATTTTTAAAAGACACACAAATAAATCCCTAAAATGAAGCTGAGAACTGGGGAGACTAGTCAATGCCCAAGCATAAGGGCCTGAGTTCAAATCCCAAGCACCCAGGTAAAAAAAATCCAGATAGAACCTGAGTTCAAATCCCAAGCTCCCAGGTAAAAAATCCAAACATGGTTTTGCATGCTTAAGGCCCTAGCACTGAGGCCTAGAGATGGGCAGATCTCAAGAACTCTCTGCCCGACCCGCCAAAAGCCCAAAATAGCAAGAGTCAGTTAGAGATTCAGTCTCCCGAGAATAATGCTAAAAGTGCCAGCGGAAGATCATTGTTGGATTCCCCTCTGTATGCTGTGATTATGTTTTATTACCATTGGTTAATAAAGAAGCTGCTTTCTGCCAACAACTTGGCAGAGTAAAGCCAGGCAGGAAATCTGAAAAGAGATATAGAGAGAAAATGGGTGGAGTCAAGGAGACTCCGTGCAGTTGCTGAAGGAGACAGACACGCAGGAACCTTGGGAAACTACCAGGAGGCCACAGCCTTGTGGAAATACACAGGTTGATAGAAATGGGGTAATTTAAGATATAAGAGCTAGCTAGGAAAATGCTATAGTCATTGGCCAAACAGTACTGCAATTAATATAGTTTCTGTGTGATTGTCCGCGTCCAGGTGGCTGGGAAGCAAGCGAGCAGAAGACACCCAGGGTCCTTCTACGGCCTCTGCATGTGCACACACACAAAATAGAGGAGGGACAGTTACAAGTCTCTCCTGAAAGGATCTGGCTGCTCAGGTTCTACCAGATGCTCCAATGTGTTTCAAAGCCAAAGGGTTGCAGTGGGAGTCCATCTGCAGAAGGACAGACAGCCCCCTATCCTGGAGACTAGGTAGACCGAAGCAGCTTCTGCCTGCATGGTGACTAGGAACTCTGCTAAGGTAGCATCATCAGAGCAAGGGAAAAGAAGGATATGTCATGGGCAGAACACAAAAAAATTAATTTCATACCAATTATTAGGCTATCAGTAAACCATCTTAAATGTTCAATCATTTTCCAGAGCTCTAAGAAATTTAAAAACATTATCAATAAATTACAAAAGCCAATCTACTGTCTAATCCTATGCATCACCCATAGATAAAAATCAAAGGAAAAGCCATGGGGAGATGATGGTTTTTCAGGCAGCCGCAGAAGGGGTGCTGTGTGTTTTTCCTTTAACAGAATATGGTTCCTATGAAACATCTAATGCCTGCAGTAGATAACTGGGCACACGGTCACCAGCAACACAAAAGCAAATGTCAACAGCTATGAAATAAAGGAATGTGGTAAATATAAATATTGACAGGAAGCGACCGTGGCATTGATGAGTTCTGCTAGTCCCTAATAACAGCTCATACACGCCACTCAGAAAAACACATCTGAAAAGTAAATATAGCCCACCTTTGGTCGCTTTTATTTTTTATTGTTTCAAATAAAAAAAAACATTTATTGCGGCAGCATTGATTTCAGAGAAAAAAAATTTAAAAAAAATCAACTTGAACATTAGCCCTTGTACGGGAAAGAGCATGACAGTCACTCAGAATTCTAGAACTATAAAACACCACGGGAAACAATTGTTAGGCTAACAAATGAAGCAGGTGTGATACAGAGTTGGATATTTAAAGAGGCAGGCACAGAGAAAATAAGGCAGACATTACATTTCTTCACAGCTGCAAATGTTCACACTGCCAGGCACTATGCCAAGTCTTGCCTTGTAGTAGCCCATGGATGCCTCCAAACATTGTGATTTCCGTTACATCAATGAGGAATTTGAGACACAGAGAGACTAAGTAACCTGCACACACACAGCACAATGATGAACATTTATCAGTCTCTTTAACTATTGTATTCTATGGCCTCAATAATAAACTCTGACACTTCTCGCAATATTCTTAATTAAAGGTGCATATTAAAACATTTGAGGGAGACGCATTTAAAGGTCTCTGTGTAAGAGATGGAAAATGTGGAGGAGAATAAAGACACCCCATTACCCATCTGCTGAAGGGAAGTGCCCTTTGCTACAAAATGAAACTCCCTTAGTCCTGACCCGAGCCGCAGGAAGCTGGGGCACAGGCTGTCTGAGTAAGGGGCAGGGGAAGTTGAGAACAGAGATGGTCCTGCTCTTGCCTAGGTCGCCCTGCAAAGCTGAGCATCCTACAGTGACTTGTGATGCAGAGGAGTCAAACGTCTGACCTCTGACTTTCCCTGGTTGATCTATACCAACCCTATTGGGTTTGAGAAATCCTGAACCACCGGGCCCAGTGTGTGGTCATGATTTTGACCTGCATAGAAAATGGATGCAGTTCTGTTTTCTTAGTGAATTCAATTAAAAAGTAACGTATTGCCCCAACTCAAAAGGAAATAGCCGTAACAACTGTGTACATACCTGTGTAGCTAGACAGCTAAGTACTTACAAAAGTCCACTGGAGTAGTATTGACTACAATTGCCTAATCTATCTCCACTTACTGAAAAGGAGGACACAGTGTCAGTGCTTCAGGCTGCAATTGGAGAATAATAAGAATTTTAACAATTGCCCATATTTTTTAAAGTACCATTAGGATGAAACACATTGGCTCTGTTACCTGTCATCTGAATATAAAGCATGTTTCTTTCTGGCAGAAAAAAAAGCCAGCAATTCCTATAATAAACGTTACCCTGGAGGATATGTAAGAATAAGCTTGGAAAACCATGAATAAAAGAAATCATCAAGTATTACTTGGAGCCACAGTTGTTGATCACGAGGATTAGGTCTGACAGGAAAATATATCCTTTGGGAAATCCTATTAATTCTACCCAGCAGATTTCACTCCGCCCTGTACAATTGTGTACCTGATACTGAAACCTAGCTTTATCAAATTTAGAAAATAGTTTCTAATGTGCTCAGATCTACCCTGCATGAAATGATGGCTGCAGGATTCCAAATGTGTAGACAAAATCTGGAAGAAAAAAAAAAGTCAAAGCCAGCAAAGCACAGAACTTGCACAAGTTCACCAGAATGCTGAGAATCAAGGAGCTCATTGGCTTAGATGAACATGTCGAAACGCAAGCATTTTCCTTCCGCTTTATCTGTAACCTGAACTGAAAAAGGAGATGTTCTAAAACAGGGAGAAGCCATAGTGGTTAGTGTGTTCAGTGCTATAATATTTACTACATCACCTCTTATCACCCTCCTACTCCCGATGACCCCCTCGGCCCGAAAATCTCCTTTTCTTCTTCCTATTTTCTTTCTTTTCTTCCCTTTCTTTCTCCTTCCTTCCTTCCTTCCTTCCTTCCTCCCTTTCTTCCTTCCTTCCTTCCCTCCTTCCTTTGCCAACTAAGTTCAACACAGAGTGATGGTATGAACACAGATAGTGACTTACTTACTTACTTATTTGAGCATGGGCCGTTCTCCAGTGGCTACATCTCTAGATAAAATGACACCCCATCCCCTGGTAGTCCTCAGGGACAGAGGGTGCCTCTGAGCTCCTCTCCCACCAGTGGTAGAATGTTGAAGAGTTTAATCCTTTCAGATCTTGTGGTGGTAGCCACAGCCGTGTGTTCATAGTTAGAATGGCCATGTCACATGCAGAGACACTTCACAGTATGTCTCCCCATCCTTTGATGCCTAGACTACGCTGCAAAAGTCATGACAAGCAAAAAATAGATCTCTTTATGAAAATATAAACTATGGTAAATTTAGGTGCTAGGATGTGATACAGCATTTTTTATTTTAATTTTATTAATATTCACTTCCATTTGTATAGCATAATTATACACAGTGTGATGTTTTGAGATTTATACACAATGTATGAAGAGCAAATCAAGCTCCCTTAACATGCACATTTCCATATTTGTCTATCACTTTTATGGTGGTGAGATAGTTAAAATTTACTCTTTGTTATTTTGAAATGTATATTACATTTTATTGGATATAGCCATCATGCTATGCACAACATTTGAAACTGACTTCAGCAAAATTTTGTACTATTTTACCAACATCCTCCTGTTTTTTCTCTCTCCCACAACTCCAGCCTCTACCATAAAACTTCCTATGTGCCATATGCAAATAATATTATTTCACATTTTCTTTCTGTTCCTAGCTTATTTCGCTTAGTGTAATGACATGCATATAAATGTTCATTTATATGATAAAAACTAATAGAATTCCTTCTTTTTAGAACTAAAGTAATACTCTATTGTATACATGTGTCAACAGACAGACAGGTGATACATTAGATAGCCCCTAGCTGTTTTCTTTCTCACCTGCTCTGGGTTTAAACCTTCCTGCCCCGAGTGTCCCCCTGTCTACTTCCTAGTTATCTGCATTCTGCTAACCTCCTTTCATCAAACCACCCTCTCTTAGTGGACTCTTTCTAGACTCCTGGCTTCTCTCTGACTCCAGAGATAAATTAGAGATCCAGAGGTAAAATTTACTTATAAGGAAGAGCATGTAGCATTTGTCTTTCTGTGCTTGGGCTACCTCATACAATACAATGTTTTCCAGTTTTACACATTCACCCACAAATTCCATGAATAAAATCCCATTGTTATGTGTACCATGTTTTTAGGGACCATACATTAGTTGATGGACATTTGGGATGGTTCCATTTCCTAGCTATTGGGAGAAGAGTGGTAAAAACATGATGGCCAAGTCTCTGAAGAGTAGATTATAAAATCCTTCTGGTACAAACCCAAGAGTGGGATCCCTGGGACATATGGTAGTTCTATTTTAGCTTTTTCAGGAACTTCCACACTGATCTGCGATATGGCTGCACCACTCCCACCAATAAATAATTGAGCTTCCTTTTTCTCCAAGACCTGGACAGCATTTGTTGCCATTCATATCCTTAATCCTCACCCTTCTGACCAGAGAGGAATCGTTTCAACTTGCATTTTTTCCTGACAGCTAATAATGTGGGAGATGTTTTAAAGTGTTTATTAGACATTTTGATTTTTATTTTGAGAATTTTCTGTTCAAATCTGTAGGCTGTTTTTTGTTGTTGTTGTTGTTGTTTGTTTGTTTGTTTTTTGGTATTGGGTTATTTATCTTCCCGGTGTTTGGGTTTTTTTTTAGGTTCTCCATGTATTCAAAGTATCAATTCTCGATTACATGTAGAGCTGGCCAAGATTCTATAAACGGCCTTGTTGCTTGACTGTTT
This sequence comes from Alexandromys fortis, assembly GCF_014885135.2. Lineage (NCBI taxonomy): Eukaryota > Metazoa > Chordata > Mammalia > Rodentia > Cricetidae > Alexandromys > Alexandromys fortis. Next base: position 5,375,505 of record NW_026067939.1, read on the forward strand.
CCTTTGTTTACAGAAGGCTTTAGGTTCATGATCTCACACTTGTCAGTTGTCCTTATTCTCTGAGTAACTAGACTCTCAGATTAAAAGGTCCTTATCAATAGTTACCTTCTAGAAGTTTCAGAGGTTTAGATTTTATGTTGAGGCATGTGATCCATTTGAAGTTGCATTTTATTGCACGGAATGAGAGGTATCGATTCTTCCTTGTTTTTCTTCATGTAGACATACAATTTTCCCAATAGCATTATTAAAGATGCTATCTTCCTTAATGTGTATAATTTTGGCACCTTTGTCGAATATCAGATAGCTGTAATGGTGTAAATATATTTGAAACTTCCATACCATTGATTTACATGTCTGTTTTTAAGCCAATACTGTGCCATCATTTTTAATATCTGTGTATTTTATTTGTTTGTTTATTTGTTTATCAAAGCACAATACAGCAAAAAATATGGAATGCTTCACGAATTTGCATGCCATCAAGTCTTTTCTCATATTATATACCAATCCCAGGTCCTTCTCCTTCCCCTCCTACTGCTCCCCCACCTTCCAGCCAACCCAACCCCCATCCACTTCTCAGAGAGGGTAAGACTTACCATGGAGCAGTCTATGGAGCCACTAGCAGTGGGACCAGAATTTATCTCTAGTGTTTGAACTGGTTTTTTGGAGCCCATTTTCTTTGGAGGGGTATCTCACTCAGCCTAGATATAGAGGGTAGGGCCTTGATCCTGCCTCAAAGTGATGTGCCAGACTTTGTTGACTCCCCATAGGAATCTGTGCCAATTTTATTACTATGGTTCTGGAGTGTGACCTGAGATCAGGTCAGCACTACCCTTCTTGCTCAGAATTTGCTCATAATTGCTTGGCTATCGGGATGTTTGTGCTTTCATATGAATGTTAAGATATTTTTTTCTATTTCTGTGTAGAATGTCATAGGGATTTTTATTGAAATTGCATGGTATCTGTGGGTATCTATTGCATAGATAAATTCTGGTCCCACTGCTAGTGGCTCCACAGACTGCTCCATATTGCTTTGTATGGATGGTCATTCTTACAATATTAAATCCAATTGTGGTAGTTTGAAGGAAAATGGCCTGCCTCCAAAGGGAGTGGCACTATGAGGAGGTGTGGCCTTGTTAGAGGAGGTGTGGCCTAGTTGAAGAACTGTGTCACTATGAAGGCAGCAGTTAAGGACTTATATATACTCAAGCCATGCTCAGTGAGGCAGACCACTTCCTGTTGTGCGCATATCAAGATGTAGCCAGCACCATGTCTGCCTGCACACTGCCATCTCCCACCATGATGATAATGGACCGAAAGTCCGAAAATGTAAGCTACCCCAAGTAAATGTTTTTCTTTTACAAGAGTTGTTTTTTTTTTTTTTTTTTTTTTTTTTAGACAGGGTTTTTCTGTAGCTTTGAAGCCTGCCTTGGAACTAGCTCTTGTAGACCAGGCTGGCCTTGAACTCAGAGATCCACCTGCCTGTGCCTCCTGGGTACTGGGATTAAAGGCATGCACCACCACTGCCCAGCTTCTTAGAGATTTTTATAAACAGGTCTTTCACCTTCCTGGTTAAATTATCATGTGTCAGTGTTCTGTGCTGTAAAGAGACACTATGACCAAGGCTGCTCTTATAAAGGAAAGCATTTAATGGGTGCTGGTTTGCAGTTTCAGGGGGTTAGTCCAATATCATCATAAGAAGCATGGCAGCTATCAGGCAGACATGGTGCTGGAGGGGAAGCTACATTCAGAACCATAATCAGCAGGAAGGAAGAGGCACTGAGCCTGATTTGGGCTTCTGAAACCTCAAAGCCCACCCCCGGTGACACACTTCCTTCAACAAGGCCACACCTATTCCAACAGTGCCACTCCCTAGGCATCCAAATCTACGAGCCTATGGGCTGGTCTTATTCAACCTGCCACAGCATGTAACTCTTTCATTTTTCGTAGTTCTTAGCTCAAATGGGACAGTTTTTCTTCAGTTCCTTTGGGATGATTCATTGGTGGCATATGGGAACATTGCTGACTTCTGCATGTTGAGTTTGTAACTTGCAACTTCGCCAAATTCATTTTTCAATTTTGATTTTTTTTATATGGGGTTTGGAGTTTTGTACATACATTACATCATTAGGAAACAGCAAAAAGTTCACACCTTGCTTTCTTATTAAGATGCTTTTTCTCTTGCTTAACGTGCAGTAATATTTAAAATAATACTTACAAAGGTTTTCAAATGAATGAGGGAATCCATATAATATAATATTAAACTAATATTAAATTAATAAGTGATACTAAATATTAATAAATAATGTTAAAAATAGAATGCCAAAGCCTGTACTCCACGTGATAGAGGTAGAATAAAATAGAGCAAAATGAAATGAAATTTTAGGGGCTTGCATGACAATTGAGTCAATAAAGTGCTTGTTGTACCAGCATGAGGACCTGGTTTTAATGTGTAGTGCCACAGAAGAAACAAGTTTGATAGGGATACCTGTGATCACAAAGTTGGGAAGGTAGAGATAGGCGGATCCTTGGGCTCTTATTGGACAGCTTCGACTACTCAGCAAGCTCCAGGCCTGTGAGAGACTCTGTCTCAAAAATGCAAGGTAGAGGGTGAGTAAGGAATGACACCCAAAATTGGTCTCTGTAATATACGTGCACACAGGTGCATAGGCACACAGATAGACAGACAGACAGACAGACAGACAGACAGACACACACACACACACACACACACACACACACACACACACACACACCAGAGGGTTCACCGTTGTTCTGTGAGTCCAGAGAGGTAAGAGTTGCTACCAGTTCGATGGCACCAGGTGGGCTCATGTTTGATTCCGCAGTCCTGCCCCCCAAGCTGGCAAGAGAAATCCCATGTAATTCATGTCTTTGCTCTTAATGAGCACTTTGTTGCCTGGTGTGATTTGGGAAAACAGTAATTATTATACTTAACATCACTTATTTAACTGTATCACGAATAAAAAAGAAAATCCCCACCCAATCAGAAAAGGAGAATGCAAAACGTCCTACTCACTGGTTTTGCCAAAGAATTTCAGAAAAGCAGTCAGAAAGATAAAGGAGGTTACAGTTTGAAGATGGCAGCTTGTAAATGGGTCAAAAGAAAATAAGTAAACTAGAGAGAAGTCTATTTGGCCAAGGGTATAGTGGGCTGGTGAGGGTCCATGGAAGATTAGGAAGCCGGCACTGTGGTCCTGATGTAAGGCTTTGGACATGATACTTGCATAAGCTAGATGGAAACTTGATGCTTTTTCCACAACATCCTGGAGAAAGGTATGTTGGAGACAAGGAAGTTAACATTATCCTTTCAGATACTGCATGCACTCTTGCGTGAAGCCATTGTCTCTTTTGCCTGCTAAGGTAAAAACATGTACCTAGCCTTATTTACTAACCATACCTCTCAAAAACAAAACAAAACAACAATAAAAAATGATACTTTTAAGAGGAAAGAGCAGACCTGAAGTACAAGGAGTTAAATTCTGAGGCTGTCTTGAGAAGCTGTCTTCTAAACACAGGTCACTGGAGCTGAATGATTCTGCGAGGTGGAGGAGGAGTCAAGAGGGACTCACTGAATACAGCTCATGTTTTTAATAATCTTGTTGAGCATCCTGACCTGCAGGTACTAATTATAAAGCACTATGAAAATTATGGCAAATGACTCTCATTAACTACTTTACATAAATATGTATTTTTTAACTGGGAATAGAAATAGCTGTTGTTTTCAGTTAGTTTTTCTCCTGCATGAACACATTAGCTACTAAGGAGCAAGAGAAGAGACAGAAGCCATTACATTCTCGCTTAGCCTACCTTCAAAATGCAAAAGGACTTAAGGGAAGGAATGACGCTTAGTTTCAAGCCAAGCCCGAATGGTTTCTTCCACCCGTAAACTTCCCCCCACCTTGCAGCTGGTGTGAAAGCTGTGAGAAGTGTCTCTCTGTTGACTGACAAAGGATCAGGTAAGGGGATGAGGACAGCAAGAGAACAGGAGAGGTGATGAGTGAGAGGCAGTGTGGCCTCAGTGGTCTGGACTACCTTGCTCCTGTTCAAGAGGAAATAAGAGAGAACTCTTACAGTCCATGTCATCCCTCCACCAACTGTAAGCCATGAATTCAATCCTTCTTCAAGGCAGCCTCCTGAGCAATTAGCTTGATTGCAATTTGGGTACCACCGACATAGCTCCCACAGTCTTCACTAGCCATTAACCAAGCAGCTGTTTGGGGAATTTTTTTTTCCTAAATGAATGCAATTTCACAAGCGCTTTCATAGATGACTCTTGTTATTTCTTTTTTTTTTTTTTTTTTTCGGTCAAAGATGTCATTTGGTAGTTTCTAGAACAAAGACAAAGAACTGATGTTGTACCATCTCCTCTGCTAGGCTGAGGTATAAGACAGCTAATCTGCAGCCAGCAGTGAGAAAGTAGGAACAAGCTAAGGGACCAGCAAGTTCATCTGCCCCGTGATATAAATGGATTATCAATCACACATTGTCTCTGCAGGCATGCACGGTTCCTCGTTTCCCAGATGGTCATGTGTGCTCTTAAAGCCAAGAGCTGAAACAACAGGCGGTGGGACTTGTATCAGTCTCAGTCACCAGACAGGACCATGGGGACTCCAAATGCAGCCAAAGACTCCAAAAAGTCTTAAAAGTGTGAATTACTGTCAGCCTCTTACATTTCCCCATCCCAAGGCACACTGAATTAGAAAGAAAATAAGTGATGAAATTAGTAGCATTTTATGTTTATATATCACATATTTACTCTCTGCTCGGCGACAGATTTAAAGTCCTAACTCTGCATAGCTGTCTAAGGATTCAGGTATGACTATGAATCATGAAAACGTGTGTGTTCATGTCTGTAATATTCTGTCACGTATAGACAGTCTGATCAAAAGTGACCATTGTTGTCAATGAGAAGAGCAAAGCCTTGTTGTGACGTGGGAAATGGAGATCAGAAAATCTGAATGTGGAGCAGCTTTGCTGTACAATGAAAACAGCAAAAACATGTTTTCACGGGGTTGACAGTATCATAAATATCCAATAGAATAAAATAACCAGGGAGAAATGTTTTTTATGGTTGGTGGGATTCTGAGACTGAGTCTCATACTGAAGCCCAGGCTAGCCTGAAACCTATGATGTAGCTCAGGATGGCCTCAAACTTATTTTCAGTCCTCCTACCTCAGTGAATGGGCCACTTCTGAAAAGAGGATCAAAGTCCTGTTGCCCTTATAATATACAATGGAAACTGAGACGGTTCTAAAAGCAAATACCTCCCTCTCGTGTTTAAAAATGGCAGTGGCAAACTATATGCGTGGGATGCATCTATAATTCAGAATTCCCCCAGCAAGATGGGAGGCTGAAACAGAATTGCTCAGAAGCCCCCTGGCCAGGTAACCTGCAATGCATGGTGCAGCAACAACAGGGACCAAAGAGGGTGGGCGTTGTGAACTGACTCCCAAAAGTCGTTCTCTGAGCTCCACACATGTGCTACAGCAGGTGCATGCACGCACACACACACATGCACATACACACACATGCACACACACATACACACATACACACATGCACGCACACACACACACGCACACATTGATGGTGGAGGTGTCTAGGACCAGAGCCCATCAATTCTATTTTAATACAAGTGAGCACCTGTAATCATTGGTGTTGTATTCTGATCAACCAAGAATCATCGTTCCTGCATGCCATGTTGCTGATCAACCAGATCAGCCTGCAAGCCAGTGTCTTCGTTGATCAACCATGTGATGCAAATGAAGACATTTGCTATCATTGTCTTTAAAGTATGTCCTAGCTGTGCTCCCATGGTGAATATCAATATGACATCATCAAAACTGGATGACAAGTTTTTAAAAGTAGCTAAAGACATGCACAGCATCCTCAAGTCATTAGTAGAGTTACAACTACCGCAGCACAGGGAATTAGAGCCAGAGTTCAGTTTCTCATGGTAGTTCATATCCTTCAAATATTTGTGAAAACAATTCTCTGAGATTCAAATGCCAGTTAACATCAAAACATTTTCTAAGATAGAGTCAGGGCTGAATGGGCAGGGCTATGTGAGACACAAGGTAATTTCCTCTACACGTTGTTGATGCAATTTTAGAACCCAGTTTCTAGTTTCTTAAATACAAACACTTAGCTTTGAAAAATTTAATGAGGGGCTTTGCTTTCGACCATGTTGTACTTTCTGTGAGAAAAGCAAAGGAACCTGCAGAACAGTTGCTCGGCTGATTAAAACCACGTACTGCGTATGAATTAGAACTATTGACCATTTAGAGAAACAGTTAAAAAGCTCGACAATGCCTCAGCACAGAATCCCATCTGTTTTCTGCCTGAGCCCCGGCACAATGTCTCTCTCCATTCTGACAGCCCATTAATTGCCAAGCTGTGTTATTAAGGATGATAACATTTAGTTTTTCATTATTTTGCTTTCTCCTCTCTCTTTGGTTTTTAAAAAGCAAATGGACATCTTACATCCTGGACATGGACAGTCATTTCAGGGCTCTCCTCATAGCGCTAAACAGTGTTTGACCTTGAGGAACGAGTGTGCCCAGCTTTCTTTCTTGGCCGAATAAAAGCAAGTTCTCAAAATCAATGATCAGTTCCATGATGGCTTCAGGAAATCCATTTTCCCCTACTCCCTCACAGGTCCTGAAGAGCTAGCATTGCCTGGCTTGGGCTCAGTGTGGCTCTTAGAGGCTAGAAGTCATGGAAGGAAGGAACAGACTTACGAGCTTGGTGCCCTGGTGAAATCCCCAGCCACCCATTTCTCTTAGTGATTGAGCAATTGTTACCTGTCAGGGGATTTAATATTTGTTTCTTATTTAAGTTGTGATGTTTAGATATGTATAATGAAATTATTATAGTGATGCAAATTAACACACCTATCTCTTCATATAGCTACCATGGGTGTGTGGCAAGAATAGCTATAATACACCCTATTAGAAATGTTCAAATATACAACGCTATGTAACAGATCCCTAGAAGATTTCCATGCTTGCCATTGAAACCGTATATTTTTATTGGTATCTCTCTATCTCTTTCAGCCTCCATCCCTGACAGCTACCATTTAATTCTCTGTTTCTAGACATTTGGTTTTTTAGAGTCCACATGTAAGTAAAATTATCCAGCGTCTTTCTGTATCTCATTTAGCATGATGTCTTTCAAGTCGATTCACGTTGCTGCAAATGGTAGAGTTTTCTTATTTCTGCAGACTGAATGGTGGTGTAGTGTGTGTTTCTCTGCGTAATAACTTCCTTTGCGTTCATCTCGATGGACTTAAGCTTTCGCATCTTAGCTGATGCGCGCTGTGCTGCAATCACTACGGCACTGCTAATGTCTCTTTGAGCAACTGATACCATTTCTTTTGAATAAATGGTCATAAGTAGGATTGGTGGAACATGTTAAAATTTATACCATGGTTGATAATTTTATTGGGGAATAATCTCTAAATTGTTTTCCATAATAGCCATAGAAATTTGCATTCCCACCAGAAGATAAGGCTTCCTGTTCCTTGACTTCATCACAAGAACTTTCTTTGTAATTAAGCAGAAGGAATATGGGTGCGCAGGTGAGGAGACAGTTCACCTCTGTGGTTATTGCTCTGTTCCAGTAGTTTTAGTTGAGTTGAGTTGAGTTGAGTTGAGTTGAGTTGAGTTACACTGTGTTTGGGGCCCACAGTTGGCTCGGGTGTCATCCAGACATTTGTCTCTATGCTATTGCCTATGGTGACGTCTCTCTCTCCACAAGGTAACGTATGGAAAGTTCCCACCTCAGTATGGACCCTTTGAAGGTTCTCTGTTGGGGTTTGTAGACTTCTGACCGGTGAGTGGAACAGACTGCTCAGCCATTGACAACAAACATTTCCCAGTCGGTGCCACTTTCTCCAATGTGAAAGATGCTCTTGGCTCAGGCAAATACTATTCACATGAGTCTGTCCCAACTCCAACAGGCCGTAGGGGTATCTAAACCTCTCTATCTGTGATATGATGAAGATAAAACAAATGTTTAAAACTGTAATTGGGCCTGGAAATGTATAAAGATGGGTAATGTCCATAATCAAGCTTGTGTGAGTTAAGGTAACCTAACAAAAGTGAGTTCTTGTTTGCTAGACATGAAACTGCCCCTTGCCACAAAAGAAATGAAAACTGTCCTGTACTGGCTTTGATCCACTTTTTTTATTACTCTTGAAAGGCTCTGATAAACTATAGAGTCCATCTAGGGGATGTGATAAACTAATTTTTATCTTCCACAATCCTTGACCATCAGTAAGTTTATCAAACTACCTCTAGAAAATGCCAGCCTGCCGAAATTTTCCTCTCAACAGGCATTGTGCTTTCCTCCCACACCTGCGGGTCTGGTGTAACCTTTGATAGAATGCAGATGTTGTTGAGTTTTGGCTGCAGACAATGAGAAGGCTGAAGCAGGGGGGTGAGGAAAGCGGAACGGAGGAGGCAGATGGCTCTTGGAAGGCACAGGGACAGTTTGGCAATGCAGAGGAGAATAGACATCTAGGGAAAAGAGTCACAGAGAGGCCATGGCTGCCCGTGGGGAATGGGCATTCTACCTTGTACACTTGGCAAGAGTTAAAGAGCCAATTGGCACCACCAAAGGAAAGATCAAGAACCAACTGCTCAATGCCACAGAGAGGAAGCACCGTGGAGAAGATAAATATTTGTCACTAGATGCAGTTCTGACATCCACTTAGATTTGTGTTTAAATAATACAGACCTCATTAAAGTAATTCGCCTAGCTATGAGAATTTAGTCCCTGATTCTGGAGTTCCCAAAATTATAGAGAACATGCTGAATAAAAAGGCAGTTCCTAGACTCGGTTTCTCTCTAGGGCCCCTGTTTTGGGTGGATGCCTATTTCCGAAACTCATAAGTACTGAGCTAGTGCGAGGTTTTAATTGTTCTTGCTTCTCTGTGTGCAGTGATAGGATGTGAGCCCTAACACTGATTCATTTCACATTTTGATTAAATTATAAAAAGGTCCTAGCTAATCTTTATTTTAATTATACAATTTGGTTACAGCGCGTTCTTCTAAATTTGGCTTTAAAATGGGGCACTAATAGTCATATCTTAATGACTGCTAAAATGTTTGCTCGACCCTTTTTCTATTAACTCCCTGTCTCTCGTGTCTCCTTCTAAATGACACTACTGAGTCTGAAATTTTTATGTGTTTAAGGATACTTTTAATGTCAGTCAGATAGAAAAGAGCTGGCCTTTCACATCATTATATAAATAGCAAGACATTGAATTTATTCAGTTATATATATAGTACCAGGTTAGGGTACACATACATACGGTGCAGCATCAAAATAAGGAGATGATAATCCCTTTTTCTCCCTTAAAGAAAGAACACCTCGCTCTGGGTTTTATGAGACCTTGCCGGGAAGAACGTAACCAATGTGAGGAAGCTGGAAAATGCTGGAGCTTATCCCAGGGTAAGCACACATGTGAAGGCTGCAGATGTGTGGGAAAAGCTGAGCTGATGCAAGCAAGGATACCCAGATGCACAGAGACCAACAACACTTGGCAGAGGTGGGAATGAGGCCAGACAGTACATGTATTAAGGCGCTCTGGACTGCAGGGACCCACAATGTATGGTAGGGACCATAGAAGCAAGAAATAGGCCACAGTGGCTAGAGCAGGGCACTGGGCAAAGGAAGCCACATGCAGGGAGTGAAACGGAGTGACCAGGGGTGGATTGGTCCTGGAGAATGACTACCAGGCAGAGAGTAGCTGATTCTCAGAGCAAGACCGGAGATAGAGCCCACAGCCTAAGCAGCATCACAGAGGGAAAACACCCCAACCCTTCTATGATTTAATCCTCTCCAGAAGAGTGAGAATGTCTCCATGCAAAGAAGAGAGATACTGAAGAGAAGGAAAAGAAAGAAAAGAAGGAAGGAGGAAGGGAGGGAGGAAGAGAGAGGGAGGAAAGATGACTCAGCCAACAAACTAACAACATTTGTACAAATTAACACTTTGTACAAGTTCCTGCAAGAAATAAAAACAATATACACACTCACATACATAAATACATATACTCACATGCATACACACACTCACATACATAGACACACACATATACAAATACTCAAAAGACAGTGTGTTTCCTCCAAAAATAACCAATCCCATGTTAATGACCCCATTGAGAACCACTTACGAAAACATTCCAGGGATTCAAAGAAATAGCTATAAAAGTGTTCAAACAACTCAAAGAAGACGTAGATACACCCAAAGAATATAGATATGCCCAAAGAAGATATGGGTATGCTCAAAGAAGATATAGATACGCCCAAAGAAAACAGAAGAGCTGAATGAAAGAAAGTCCATTTCAAGGTATGAACTCAGACTCCCATAAAAAGATAAATTATTGAAAAACCGAAGCTAAAATGATACTGGCAATGAAAAAGCCAGTAATCCAAATATAAAGCTCAAAGAACCTCAGCAACAACGTCTGGACAATGTGGGGGACAAAACATCAGGGCCCAGAGACCAGTGAAGGGAACTTTATCTCCCTTTCAAGTAAAGGAAAAAATTTTAAAAAATGAACATACCATAAAAGATTTTGGGGACGTCATAAAAAAGAGCAGATCTATACATTATAGCTATAGAAGGCAAAGAACTTGATGTTGATAGCACAAAAAGTTGAATAAAATCGCAGAAGAACATTCTTAAATCTAGAGAAAGTGATTTCTATCCAAGTACAAGAGGAATAAAAACAGAAAGGGAGCATGGGAGGGGAGGGAGAAAAAGCAATAGAGTAATGGGGTGTATAGGACCTGAAGCAGAAGGAGCAATTTGGGGAAAAAGGGGGAGCCCAGTAAGAGGGGGAGAGGTAAGATTAGAGAAGGAAATATAATGGCATATACGTATAAAAATGTCAACAAAACCCATTTCTTTGTATGCTAACCCAAACAAGTTTTTTAAATGTATGAAGCATTTTGGGGAAAAAAATGTGTGCCACGGTTTTAAGTACCAGGCTGTGTGTTTCTGGACCGAATGCCCTCTGAGCAGTAGCCTGAGAGGCTATCCAATCTACACAGGTGAATAGCTTGAAGCTCCCATCCCACAGCATGGCATAAAAATCAAGAGATAGTTAAGAAGTTAGCCAAAGGCTGTGGAGAAGGCTCAGGGTATGGTGCTGGCTGAGCAAGTGTCAGGACCCGAGCCCATCCTCAGAGCATGCGTGAAGCTGATGCGACCATGGCTGTGTGCTATCCTATCCCAGCACTCCTGTGACAAGATGGAAGGTGGAGGCCGGAGAAACCCTGGAAGCTTATGGGCCACATGCATCCTGGTACACACAGTGGCAAACACTAGAAAGCCTGACTTAACTGAGGTCGAAAGTGAGGACACCGAGATGCTCTGACCCCCACACCCACGCCTCATACCTTCCTACCAGTACTCATGTGCTTGACCATGCCTCTAAACATACATTACACACAAAACAAATGTTAATTTTAAAAGAGTCAGTGTTGGAGATACAATAGAAAAAATCCTAGGACAGACTGAGTATGGGCAGATGTCTTTATTTTAAATGTTACATGTCTAATGTGTGTAATCTTGTCAGAATGAAATCGGAGGATGTGAGCAGAGTTACTAGGTCTGGCTACGTCTCACTGAGTATGGAGAGAAACTGTCGGTGTCCTTAGACAATGTTATATAAATTGAATGTTTCATGATGACATTTCTGTTAGGTCAGTTCTCAAAGCAATTTCAAAGCATTTTAGGTCTTACCTTTGAGCTTTTAAAAATAGAGCAGTGCGCCTATGCTTTATTTCCAAAAGTAACAGCATTTGTGAGCAACCATGAATTGACAGGCAAAGATGTAGTAAGGGGAGAGAAAATGGGAGTAATTGAGTGAATTTTAAAGTCAGATGTGTTTTTGCTGAAGAATACGCGCGCACACACACACACACACACACACACAAGCAGTGGAAAATGATATGGCTGAGAATGAATTATTCCCATTTGTTCTACCAATGCTTTGAATACAGAACTGAGTCCTTGTGTGCAGGGAGGGGAACACTAAGATTTACTGTGCAAACCCCACAAGAGGAAGGTGTGAGCTGTCCTGGGGTGGAGGAAAAGGAAGAAGTCTTTAGATTTCTGCCTAAAGAGCGGCTGGCCATTTGCACAGAGGCGCCGATAAGGAGGAGACACAATTCGCTAGTCAATGCAATTGCACCAAGGAGATTGCGTACTCAGTTACCTAGAATATCATTTTTTTTTTAAATACTTGTCTGCTTTACCAAGAAAGATCTTGGCTTGAGTTACAGTTGCCAAGGAGTCATTCTGTAAGTGACATTTGAGCGACCAGTATATGAACTTGTCAAAATTCACAGTAGTTCGAAAATGGGCATTTTGCAAGTCCTGGGCAGGCAGAAAGAGAGCGGCGCTGGCAGGCAGCCCAGCTCCCGCACTCAAGACTGAGTTCGACTTACAAAAGGAGCAGGTGCTAACTCTGCATTTCAAGTTGACACCATTTTTCATGTTGATACGGGACTTGTATGGCGGTCCTCTCACGTGTTCCTCACAGCCACATCACAGAGGAACAGCTGTCGTCTACGGAGGGTCTGGTGTTTGCCTAGGCTGCGTACTTTTCCTAGGCTGACACGGTCTTGAAAGTCACCTTCAAAGTGTGGGTGATTATCATATTACGACGCAAGAGACAGGGCCCGAATGGTGAGGCAAACTGCCAGAGCCACCACGCTGCAGAATTAGCCTGTCAGACTTTGCCTAATTCTGAAGTCAGCGTGCTGTCTCTTACAAGGAAGAAGGGAGTGAGACCAAGAAAGAAGTGACAGGAAAACAGAGAGGCAGAGAAGGAAAGAGGAAAAGAAGAAAGGGGGGAGAGAGAGGGAAGGAAGAGAGAGGAGACAGAAGGATTGAGAGCATCAGAGATTATTTTACACATTTGTATTTGAGAGCAGCGGGGAGTGGGACAAGCTTGTCGAGGTCACAATTGGTAAGAGACAAAACGTAAAATAAAGTTCACATCCCCTAAGAACCTTCCACTGCGCCTCAACCGCCTTCCCAATGTCAGGAAAGAATTAAACCATGATTAAGTCTAACAATTCATTACATACTCATTTTAAATCTGAATATTATTTTGTCTAAACCAATACTGGAAAGGTAGGAAAACTGATTCAAAACTATTTTTTTAATCTCTGCCTGATAAAAGCGGTTTTTCTCAATCAAGCTATAATGCAGAGTGAACAAACTGTGTATTATACATTCAAATTATGCAGAGCAATAAATAATTCTCAAAGGAAATAAGCAATGATTTCCAAAAATTCAATTGACATCCCAAATTAGATCTACAGAAAAAGACCAGCCAATTAACTCCGCAACAGCTCTTTCTGTTTTCTATCCTCACTTGCATTCTAAAATTTTGTTTATATAATTACCTCAGAACCATGGGGGGAAGTAAACTCATTTCTGTGTTTTAGGGAATAATTGTCTTGTTCAAAGGGCAACAGTTCTATCCATGAATATGAAAAAGATGGGAAAGAAAAACAAATGATTCCTTCCACCGTGAGGGGACATTGCTGCAGGTGGCAAAAGAAAGGGAAGGTTAGGAAGATTCGCTCAAAATAATCTAATCATTTTACTTCGGTAAATGTCAGACGAAAAGGAAATTGAACCGGTCTATTTTCTGCTTCCTAAAGCAGTCCCCCAAAGGGCTGAGTGGAGGAAGAGTCTCCCACGTTGGGGCAGTCTTGGTGTAGAAGTTCAGGACTCTCCACCCTTAATTGGGATAAGGGAAGACTTTTAGGTTTCCACCTACATTATCCAAAATATTCTTTCATCAGGTACAATCACATTTTTCCTAAATATACAATGGGTTGCAGAGAAACACTTGGGTTCCAAAGTCCTCAGAGCTAACTATGTATAACAGCCATGACTGGAATTTCTAAGGAAGATACCACTCAGCGGGTTCTGGCATAAACATCTGTGGCCATTTCCTTGGTTGCAGATGCCGCAGAAGACATTGGTGGTGAGGTGCAATCTTGTTTCATAGACTTCTGGGAGGGAAATGACATAGTGAATTAATTATTTGGTTTTTTAATTTTAATTTACTGGCATTGTCATTTGTCTATGTAATTATGTCCTCTTACAATTAAGACTAGGATTTTCATTATCTACCCTTCGAGGGTGTTTTTAGCGGTCCATTTCTGTAACGGAGCACAGTCATACTTTTCTAACCTACGTCCTCATCTCAGCTCGGCATCATTAGTATCTGTGTGTCTGGCTTTTTAATGTCTGAGCATAGAGAAGCATGGCAGAGTTTTGTCTGCATTTCCAAAGATTATACTCAGGTTTAATTGCATCATACCACACATTAGGTAGCTTCTCGTCAGAGCAATCTGGAAACTGTTTCTATTTTAGTGTGCGTATGAGTGTGTGTGTGTGTGTGTGTGTGTAGAGGGAGATATAGAGACGGTCATACATCCAATCTGGAAGTTTTTCACAGAGCTGTTGAGTGCCTCCGGTCATTGCAAGGCATGATGGGTCACGTCTATGCTTCCAACTTTGAAAATACCATGATTCAATCAAAAATACATGTTGACAGTTTCTATAGCTTTAATTCCACTACTTTCCTCTGCATATACCATAACTTTTCTTTTCACAATTCTATCATGTTGTGATCTCTTTGAAGACATTAAGTCACCATTATGAATCCATATTTTTACATAATTATCTTAATTGGTATGTGGTAGATTTGAAAACAAGTACTTCCTTTCTGCCCCTGTTAAGAAGAATCAATGATGTTGGCCCTCTACATATCAACATGTTGCAAGTTGTTGGCAAATTTTTACTAGTAGAAATTTACTTTGGAACAAAATTGTTAGTCTTTGTTTTATGATGTGGTTACATCATCTTTGCATATTGGATTATCAACAGCAATTAAAACTAGTAACTTGTGTAGATGATCCAAGTATCCAATCACAAATTACATATTTGATTTCTCTAGCAAATTTCTCTTAAGGGCTGGGGACAAAGCCGAATCAGTAACGTGCTTGACAAAAATCAAAAGCAAAAATCAATCAATCAATCAATCAATCAATCTGCTAAAGTAATATACAAATCTGAGAAAGATCAAAGATGAAAGACTAACTCAGGATCCTGCCTGTGGGTGACTCACCCAGATGGAGGTGGCACTGTGGAAACAGATGGCTAGGGGATGGAGAAGGAGATGGAGAATAAAGGATAAGCCGCCTTCAAAGTGTAGGCTCCATCTTACGCCACTAGTAAGTCCAGAAAGGATGACTGCTCAGGTCCAGGACTGAGGCAGTCAAAGAGGAAGGAAGAAAAACTAGCAAGAGACCCGTGTAGTGGAGGGGCAATGGGGGCTCAAGTTCAAGTGACAAAAAAATAAGAAACTGTCACATCCATTGTTCTGAAACCTGGTACAGGCAAATCAGAAGTAGCAGGGGGAAATTACGGAGAATGGCAGACAGAGCTAACTAGAAACTGTCAAAATTCTCCTCCCAGAATATCTTAGATCTTAATAAAATCAACTCGTATCTGCCATGGAATTGGAAGTTTTTATAATTGTGATATATAATTATAATTACTAAAGCAAGCATCTAAGGAATTTCAAACAAAACAGCAAAAATGATCCTAAAACCTATGTACACTCAAGAGAAAAACTGATTGTAACACACTAACTTTTCATATACTTACACTTAATACATTAATTCTTCTTTATTATAAATATTATAGCCGGGCGACGGTGGCACACGCCTTTAATCCCAGCACTCGGGAGGCAGAGGCAGGTGGATCTCTGTGAGTTCGAGACCAGCCTGGTCTACCGAGCTAGTTCCAGGACAGGCTCCAAAGCCACAGAGAAACCCTGTCTCAAAAAACAAAATAAATAAATAAATAAATATTATATTTATTTACTGTGTATGTGTGTGCACATCTTGCATGCACGTGTGTAGTTGCACACCCCTCAGCATGAGTATGAGGGTGTCAGAGGCAAATTTGTATAAATTATTCCTTCCCTTTTCCCATGTGAGTCCTGGCATTTGAACATCATCTAGCTTTATAAGGCTTAAGCCCACTTGCTGACCTGATCCACAGGTTCCAACAGTCTACTCTAGGATGGTTTATACATATGAGTCTGGTTAGCCACCACACTCTAGGTCATCCCTACAGGCAAATTTAACTTTTCTGCATCCTCACTGCCCACAAAGCCTGCCTATCACAAGCCCTTTCTTTCTAAAAGGTAATCAATATACAAAACTATGTTTGTTGAGTACCAGCCATGGACCAGGTATTAAGAAGCCATCAGTGCTGGAGAGACCTCCAAGAGCAACACAGAGTCATCCCTGTCCTCACACATCTGAGAATCCCTAGGAAACAGAGAAAACCACTGTTCCACTGTAGGAAGCTTATGGCGGTAGAGGCATAAGGACCAATAAGGATGCCCACTGCATATCACATCACCCTACTGAAGAAGACAAATGGGATTCTAAAGAAAGGAAGATGTATGAACATTGGGAGTTAGTGATATGAGAGCCAAGAGTTCCCCAAGGAGAAGGAAAAGAATTTGCAAGGATCAGAAAAACTGAGGAAAGTAGAACATTTGCTCAGAGAGAAAAGGCTCCCGGCATGGGAATGGAGAGCCAGGTGGGATGTAGAAATAAGGTGGCTTAATAAGTCAGGTACAGAATAAGATGCTCCCCTGCGCAATTTTATCACCTGTACAATTTTATCACAGACTCTAGCAAGCGGCAAGCATTTAAATTACTATATAAGTGATGTACACCCCATCCTCTCTCTCTAACCAAATTAATGCATTATTTAATGCAACCCAGTGGAAATTTCACAGGATTTTTTCCAAATTATTTATCAAGATGATTTGAAAATGTATACACAATAGGAAGCACACTGCCAAGACAATTATGAAGGAGAACAGGGTTGGGAGGGTTGCCAAGCTTGCTGATATTTTCAGTCAAGACATTATTAAGCCATGGTAATAGTAACAGTATAATTTCCAATCAAGGGTAGATAAATAGACCATGTGGACATATTTATGTATGGCTGTGTGTGTGTGTGTGTGTGTGTGTGTGTGTGTGTAATATCGGTGACATGTGTGATATCATATATCAGTGTTAGGGAAAACTGATTTGCAGATCACAAGAAAGGAAAGATAGTTTAATGAATTGTTTAGAGTCAGGCAGTGGTAGCTCATGCCACTAATCCCAGCACTTGGGAGGCAAAGGTAGGTGGATATCTGAGTTTGATGCCAGCCTGGTCAGCAGAATGAGTTCTGCGATAGCCAGGGCTACATAGAGAAATCTCGTCTTGAAAATCCAAAGTATAAATAAATGGATAGGTTAATAAACAATAATAATAAATTGTATTGAGACTATTGACTGTGAGGAAAATAAAATGGTGGCTCATAGCTTGTGACATAAACAAGACCAATTATAGATTAGTGAAAACCCAAAGCATGAGAAACAAAACTGTAACCCTTTAATTAAATTGTAATTGGGTATATTTGTGAACTGAGACTAGAGAAGGATGTCTAAAGTACAGACTATGAAGAAAGACACTGGTGTGTAGCCATGTTAAAATTTCAGTTCAAATGCAGCAAAAATCACCACTGGAAAAAGTGAAAACACAGCAACGTATTAGCATCTAGAATAAGGAAGTTTCTCCAAATCAATAGTAAACATGGAACGAAGATGGGGGAGGGGAGATGGGGGGATAGGTGAAAACGAATATGAATGCACCAGAAAAGGAAATTTGAATGGGCAGGGGGCATTTTGAAAAACCAGCATCACCAACTGAGAAAATGCAGGCTCCCTCATGAAGAGAGAACATCTCATATTGCCAATTTGCCAGCAATGACAAATTTGGACAGTACCAAGTTCAGGCAAAAGTGTAAGGCATCTGAGCCTTACTAAGAGCGGCATGCAGTATTCTATCCCGATAAGAGTCATTTGTCAAGGAAAGACAAGCTTTCAAATACACATAGGGTAAGAATGCTTGCTCAAAGAGCATCACTAGACAAGGAAGTGAAGTGTCGGAATAGTGTAACAAGATGTCATTTGTTTAAACGTAAAGAATCCCATGATGCTGTCTTCTGTTTGTGTTATTTAGAAGTCATAATCAAATAACTACATTGTAAAATATGTGCCTGGAACGGATACATGCTAAATTCCCAATTACTTTTACATGGGAAAGGAACGCTTATATGATGTAGACACAGACCATGCCTGTTGTGTTTTGCTTTGTGCTCAAGCTAAGGGGATGCACATTTGCTTACTACACAGCACTCTCTGCACGCTTCAAAGGCTTCGTTATTCTTCACTCGAAATGACAAGCTTGACTCAGTACTCTGTTGGCACCAGAGAGGCCTCCACAACTATTGAAATTTCACGTTAGCAGGAAACACGTCTTTCCTTTTTACCTTCCTACTTTCTTTTTTCTAAACGAGGAACCAGGCTGAGACTTAAACCAGTGTCTTTCCTGAACCCACTCATTGAGTGACAGAACTAGGACTAGGGCCAGGTGTTTGGCCTTCGTGGTGGCTCCCTCCAGCCCAGCTGCCACTCAGTGATGGGCATGAACTGATGCCGCGGGGACCCTCTGAAATGGCTTGATTGAAGGGAAAAGGGAACTGCAGTTCTCTCCAAACAGTGCTCAGACACAGCAGAACAACTAGCCTGTTTCCATCACAGATGCGGATGTCAGGGGCTAACAACGCCTGTTGCCCACATGAACGGCTACAGAGATGCTTCTGGCAAGCTGTGGGGAGCTAGTTGTCTCTCTCTTCCCATTTTCAAGGTCTGGGTCTAACAGCCTTTGTTAGCAATGCTGTCGTGTTCCAAATACCTACTGAGACATGAGGAAAGAAAAGAGAGAGACAAGAGAGTTTGTATGTAATGTATATGTGTGTGCAGGTGTGTACACTCATGTCTGTGGCGGTTAATGGTTGATACCATCCATCTTTCAAAATTCTCCACCTTGTTCACTGAGACAAGGTCCCTCACTTGAGCCAAGAGCTCCCTGATTCAGCTACTCTAGCCAGCCAGCTTGGCCTGGGGATGCTCTTTCTCCACCTTCCAAGCACTGGGGATAAAGGTAGGTCACATGACTCCCCAGCATTCAGGGACCTAATGTGGCAAGTGCTTTACCAGCTGAGCCATCTTCCCAGCCCAAGGTTGGGTTCTTGGTATAAAATACCGTGTCTGTCTGATGTTAGCATCCCATTTGAAGACTGGTCTCAATAATGATTCAGATAGAGGATGTGAAATGAGCCTGCATCAGCACAGAGATGTGATGACCAAGTCAGTGTGGTGGGATTAGCTTCTGGGTAGCTGGAAGGCTGCCCTTTCTGAGTCCAAGTACTTCCCACAGACAATCCAGCTCCTCCACAGGTCCAGAACTTAAGAAACCAGGAAATAGCCAAAAACACGGAAAACTGCAAGCATGCATCAGGACAGCCTTTGTGTTGGTGATGTTCTGAATGTTTGTGTTTGCTGACACATTTTCCGAACTTATGGAATCAGTCACTAAAATGCACTCGGCTGCCACTAAGGCATTCCTGAAATCAATTGCCTATTTGCTTATAAAGTGATTCACGGTGAATTCTAAACAAGATTCAGTTCAGGACATACACAGTTTCATAACAAATTAAGATAGTTCTTTACTGATGGAATCAGTGTGATCAAACCTAACAATTCTACCACCTTACACAAATGGATTAATCAGTCTCATAGATGACAAGGAGGGGCCATGAAGCAGTAATCTAGGTTTTGGCAATGACTCATCCTGTTTAATGAGTAAAGGAAAATGAGCAGAATATAATATTTTTAGTGAAATCTACTACTTTGGTGCTTTTAAATGCAGTTTGAATCGCAAGTAAGTCCATGGCTTGAAATATAATTAATATGCTTAACTTATCCCCTGAGTGCTAGGCTTGGGTAACCAACCACTCAGCATCTCTATTGGGATATTTAATCACCATCTCTGCCTTACCATGTCCAATGGAAATCTTTATGCTCCTTCCCAAACCCGCCCAATTAATAAAAAGCATCATCTCATCACTCAAGTAAAAAACCTCAGGGATGTGCTGAATTCTTCTTCATATTGCACCCATGTATTTCTATAACCAACGTTTCAAGAAATTCCCACACCTGTCTTCAGTCCTCAGACACATCGAGAATTTCTTCACACCCTAGCACCTTCAAAATCATGGTCTGTGATTAATTTGGTTGTCCCTAAAAGACCATCATTTCTTCTGCCTTTGATTTTTCTTTAGTTTATTCTTAATATAGTTTCAAATTGTGCTTTACAAACCAACATGGCAGTGGACAGCCCTTTCAATGGTCTCTGTCGCATGAAGCAGTCAAGCCAGATGTGTGTCCTCCTACCAAACTTCACCTATTTCCACTCCTACACTTGTGTGGCCGTATGGGAAGTATGTAGGTTTGAGTTTAAAATCCAACTCATCCATTTTGCAGTTTCTTTATCCAAATGGATTTAATGTAAACATTCCAGACATAGCAAGCAACACAGAAATACCAATGATGCTTTCCCTTGTTTGATGAGTATACAGGAAATACATGCTTTGAAATATTGCATGATATCACAAGTAAATATACAAATTATTACATACATCTTAGTTAGGATTTCTATTACTGCAATAAAATATCATGACCAAAAGCAACTTGTGGAGGAAAGGGTTTATTTCATCTCAGAATTCAGAGCCCTTCACTGAGAAAGGCAGAGCAAACAAGAAAATCAAGGCAGGATCATGGAGGCAGGAACTGAAGCGGACTGAGGCCATGGAGCTGCTTACTGACTTGCTCCCCATAGCTTGCTTGTTCAGCTTTCTCATACCATCCAGGACCTCCTACCCAGGTTTTTTGTTTACTTTCAACCTCGGACTTTGATGCTGTAGAAGCAGCAGGTGCTGCCAGCTCAGAGACGATGCTCTGGAGGTGGAAAGGTGCTCCCCAAATGGGGTGTTCTTGTTCCTTCATGGCTCCAACACAGTGAGGCAAAGTTTAGTCCAAAGTATTATCCAAATGTCCCGTGAGTTGCCTTATTAGAGGCAGGAGGATTTCATTTTTCTTATACTAAGATGAGCAATTATCACAAAGTCTTTTTATCATGCAAGTTTCGTTTAAAAAAGAGAGAGAGAAAGAGAGAAACGTTAGCAAATCGCTGAATTGATATCTTTCCCATTCAGGAAAGATGAGCACTATATCTGCCCTTCACTATGAGGAAAAATTACTTCTAGACCAGCTATCCTGCAGATACCTTAAAATACAAAATAAATATCCACCTTCAAAGTGAAGTGATATTCGGATCAAATATGAAAAATTAACTGTCCAAGTAAATTTTGCTATGAAGAGAACATTTTAATAGTATCCAAGCATGGGATTTTTTTTTTTTTGATACATGATTTCATTCTGTGAACCAGACTAACCACAGACTCTGTCAATCCTCCTCCCTCTGTCTCCCGAGTACTGGGATTATAATGTGTACTACTTTGCAGAACTTCATTGATCATAGATGTTATTACTGATACATACTGTGTCATCTGTTAAAATGTCTGATCTTTACTCCCCCAAACCTTGAAATAAAATTTTCCCACTAGCTTAACATTTTCTAAATAGTTTTGAGGTTTTTAAGTCATTGATGTATATACATCGTACTTACATATAAATGTGTATATTTATGTTATATACAGAGATCTGTTTAATTGTGTATCTGTGTGTGTGTTTGTGTGTGTACAATGCACACCAAAACCATCTTATTCGCTTATATTATTGACATTCACTGAAGGTATGTATTTAGGAAATGGAGCTAAATTTTTTGAAAAAAAAAACAACTTTAGCACAATTAGTAGGAGCCATTAATGAGAGACCTAATGCAGGCTTCAATGTTCCCTCTCATTTGGGACGGCACATCTGTGAACAACTGTTCAATGGGATATTATGGTAGTAACAAGGAAGATGAATGGACCTAAATGTCCATCATTCTGAAAATGGAAAATGAAATTATGGCCTAGCCATACAATGCGGTGCTATATAACCACAAAGGAAGAAACTGGAACTCTGTGTAATACGGATAATGTTCAGAAACAATTTTTGTGAAAAGAAGAGACGCAGGCAAGAGAAGGATGTATAAAGGTCGATCATTTACGCGTCATTTAGGAACATACAAGATAATATGAAATCTTGAGTTCATTATTTTCGATACATTCATATGTAATAAAAGTGAAAATGCATGCGCAGAAGTGACAGGCACTGGATTCCAATAATGGCAGCTTCTGGAAAAATGGACTGAGATCCAGGGAGGGCGCTGGAAGGGCTTGAGTGGCTATTTCATGTCTGAATACTCACGCTGGGGGTGAATACGAAAACAAAGGCTTTCCTTTGCTATTCTCTGTACTCCTGTGGACACTAAAGTTTTTAAAAATTGGAGATTATTTTCTTTTAAAAAAAATCCCTTTGAAGAAATTACGACAGCGATAACTTTGTAGACTTAGACCCACAGCAAAAGCATTCTGGGATGTTCTACTTATTTTGCAAAGCTGTCATGGAGCTGCTGTAGCTTCCTAAAAATATATGCTGCCCCATTTCCCACACATTGAGAAAATTCCCTCGGAGTGTTAAGCATAAAATATTGAAAGTCTGAGCAACCCAGAGAGATATCACTTCCAGGCTGGAAAGCAGGTAAAAATGCAGGAGGAGGGAGGCAAGCCGGGCAGCGTTCTCTTCTTGGGGGCTGTAATCACCATTTCGTACTCTTTCAACAATTTCTAGAAATGCGATGTCTTCCATAAGCACAAGGAAAAGAAAATGTGTCCACAAAGATAAGGCAATTAGAGAGTGTTGAGTAACTCTCATGACATCCGCCCTGTCACGTCGGTTGAACCCGTGGACCGACCTCATCGGGCCAGTCATGACTGCAGCTTGCAAGGTTCACAGCTGGGCAAGTGTGATGATGACTGTTGTCCTCCAATAGGGGCACAGCATCGTACGACACTATGGAAGCTGGCAAGGAGGGATGAAGCAGATCAGCACCACCTTGTTCTCTCCGTGCTCTGTGACACAAGTGTGTGATGTCTTCAGCAATAGGATCCTGTCATCAAGTTTGTGAGAGTAACCAAGAGCACAAAGACTCACAGACAGAAACACAGGTCATCCTTGATGCCAGAATGTCCCAAGAATGCCCCCTTTATTGTGTCCAGGGGCAGTTTATATAGGGATAGCCACGCCCCAGCCAAACGCACCAGAGACCATTCCCCTGCCATCAGGAACTCCTAAGGGTCTCGTGCTCAGAGCAGCTGTAGGCACTCAGATCAGGGGAAAACAAGTTGTTTACAAGAAATTCAGGGTCTGGGGGTTCACAGCTCCCAATGTATGTGTGTGTGTTGTATATGTGTATTGTATGTGTGTATGGTATATATTTTAGGAAGCTTCTACAGTAGTTGGTTTCCCAAAAGGTCTTTAGTGTTATTTAGTTCCTCAAGGTCCACTGCATGTAATGGAACCCAGAGCAGGCACCATTATCAAGACTAGGAACCTGTTTAGGCAGGCCACAGGCCCAAGGAAAGTACTCACAACGCTTATTCTACTAAATGAGCATTGTGTTAAACAAACTCCTAGCGACTTACTAAAATAGCATAGTGCATCTTTTAGCCTACATCAGAAAAACTTTTTCTTTTTAAAACAATAGACAATGGTTTACTCAGAAACTCACAAAAAGAATATCTGAGTCTTAAATGAAACCTCTGCCATTCTTCCTAAGGCTTCGGGATTACGGCAGAAAAGCAGTAAGAAAGACTGCATGGCACAGAGACAGTGGGAAACGACAAGATGGCAGTGTTTTCCACACACAGCAGGACAGCTGCACAGAAGAACTCACAGTGGTTGTAACAGCAGGCAGGATCTATGCGAGATCACATCAGATAAAAATCCCAGCATGGAGGGAAGAGATGGGGACACAAAGTCTCCTTCCTAGACCTGGAGGAACAGGTAGGTGATTGATAGCCAGAGAAAGAAAGAATGGCATTTTCTTTAAGGGTGTGATCCTGGGTAGGTCCATCATGTTTTAGTGGAAGACTTTACATCCAAGAATATATAGGTTGCACAAATTGGACTAGGTGAATTTCTTTTTAAAAAGACACCAACTTGGGCAGTTAGGAAACGGAAGTGGACCTGGAAGGAGTCAGGGGAGAAGGACATATGATCAAAATATGTTTTCTGAAATTCTCAAAGAATTAACAAAAAATACTTTAAATGATAAAGTAACTTTATTAAATTGTGTCAAGGTTGATTTCAGAATAGATCGATTCCTAAAAAGCCAACTAAAATTTTAGCAGAAAATCTATATGTCTAAGCCAAGATAACAAATGGTTTCTACTTAATTAACGGGTTCGCTTTCATTTATTTAATAGATGACTTTCATTTACAAAACCAAGTTTTATAATAATGATAATAAATGATTTTGAACAAAAAAGTAATATCTAATAAAACAAAATATTCTAAACCTAACAGGTTGCTCAAATGTAAATGCTCATACCTGAACCTCCACCCTAATGCAAATGTTCTTCTTCCAGAGGGCGTGGGTTTGGTTCCCAGCACCCACATGGCAGTTTCTAATCATTTGTAACTTAGTTCCAGGGCATCCGAAGCTCTTTTATTACCTTCACAGGCCGAGATATTGAAGGTTTCTCTGACAACCTCTACCCCTCCACCCTACTCTACCACTCCCCAAAAAGGAAACTGTCTAGACAGGAGGCCATTGAAGAGAGCTCTTAAGATTGTGACGGTGACGCCAAAGTGGATCTCTCCACAGATGTGGCTTCTGGTGGGAGGGTGGGGAAGGACTCCGTTTTCTTTAAGGGCTGGCCGTGGAGCTTAGCCATGCTCCAATGAGTACAACAGCAACACAAATTGGACTTGATGTATTTTTTTCTTTTTTTTTTTCCTTCCTCAGGTCCATAGGGTGGACCTGAGAGGACTAGAAAGTGAGTGTGATTGGTGTATTATGTGCAATTCCAAATAATTAATAAAAATGTTATGTTGGACAAAAAAAGGAGAGAAAAGAAATTCAAATGATCCCAACAAGAACTAATTTTCCAAATTTCTATTCATCTACAAATTATTGAGATTAACTATCCCAGAAGAGTTACTGCCAATTTATAAAATAATATAAAAAAGAAGGTATTTTTTTTCAGAAAAAAGTATTTTTTGTTAGAATTATATAATAGCCTTTTTTTAATGCTACCCTTTTCCCTACATTTGAAAATAGAATTGTAAAGGTTTTTGAGGTCCCAAACAAAAAGAAATTTGAGCTTAAAAATATAGTCATTTTTTTTCCCCACAAAGCTCTGCTTGAAGACTGAACAAAACAAAGTCCTGGACACTGGGTAATGGGAATTAGGAGCTGGGGACAGGCATATAATCACTCAGTCAAACAGAAAGCAAGCCCTAAATGTATTTTTAGTAATGGAAAAAAAGACTCATATATGCATGAAATTGAAGGTCACTGAGGTCCAGGCCACTACACACCTTTGTGTCTGGGGTGGGAAGGTGCACAGTGCATCTCCAGCTGATAATTGTAGGGACCTTACTAAGGCAAGTCTGGAATCACTGCTTTCATTGGGGACTGGACATGGCACAATACCGTGTGTGTGTGTGTGTGTGTGTGTGTGTGTGTGTGTGTGTGTGTGTGTGTACATCACAGTTGCCCTGTATGAACGAACGCTCTCGGCGGCATAGAGAAGGCGGAAAACTAACTAGATGAAAAACTGTGAGAGCGAGCCCAATGATAAAGGTCAGGCTGAGAGATCTGGCTGTGCTTGGGGGAGGGAACTCAGTCAAGGGTTGTGGTGAGAGTCTATCATGGCGAATCTGGAAGGAAAGGGGATGGTGCAAGAAGAGAAGGAGGAGGTCAGGAGCTTCTGAGATGAGCAGCAATGACTGAGACCCAAGGACAGCAAATAGCCCGTGTATTTCCTCATGACAGGACCCTGTGAGGGGAGAACTGGGCATGCGCAGTGCGTATGTGAGTGCTCAGAAAGGTAGATCTGACTTACGACCGAACCACAGC
The DNA here is from genome assembly GCF_014885135.2 of Alexandromys fortis. NCBI lineage: Eukaryota > Metazoa > Chordata > Mammalia > Rodentia > Cricetidae > Alexandromys > Alexandromys fortis. The sequence continues at coordinate 5,401,633 of NW_026067939.1, forward strand.
CTTGCTGTAAAGTCCTGACTGTCATGTGCATTCTATAAGCCTCAGGTTAGCTTTTAATGTCACTCTGGATCATTTTTGTACACACACATCCATTCTTCCAGCTTCTTGTTGATGCTTTATCTGTACGTCCTTGTGTTGTGTCAGCCTGACGACCGTCAACTAATTCTCTATCCCCATGAGTTAGGCTTAGAACGTCTTTGTGGTATTTTTAAATGTCTTCAAGTTCCTTTCATTCACAATGATGTTTGTGTTTATCTAAATACACCAACCTTTATATTACACATAAAAAAATATATCACATTTGACTCAATTTGCAACCATTATACATTCTGGTTATTTCAAAATTTGCTACCCCAGATAATAACCGGGACAACCAACCTTATATGAATATGTCACTTTAAACCTCTGTGATCTGACAGTAGTAGTTTTCTTACAAATAAATTTATAGAAGTATAATGAGACAGTGAAAGACAGGATATTAAGATAAAATCTCTTGAACATACTGCTAAACTGCTCTCCGTGAGTTGTTTCAGAGTGCGTTCCTGCCACTCTGTAAGCAAAATGCCCCTTCCACTGCCTTCTCTGCTGTTTTCAATCCACTGGTCTCAGCTGAGCCTCATGTCTTCCCTGGGCACACGCAGGCGCACGGAGCACCTGGGAGGGGGTTAGGACATTCTTCCCTTAATTAGAAGGAACATGCCTATACACCAATGGGCGTCCAAGCTATAGAAGTTCCAAAGCAGTGTTCAGATGCAAGGTCCTTCCATTGTGTCTTAGTCCAGATCAGCATCACGTCACACAAGGAGCACACGTGATTTATTTGGCCTGTATTTTCAAATTAAGAGGTTTAATACAAAAGCTTGGGGTCAACGGCAGCTCTAGCAAATCTATGTATGTCATGTTGGCACTGAAGGTGTCACCGACAAGAGCTGTGCGTTGCCCTCTAGTTCACTGCATATTTAACCTCACTCATGTTTGCTATTGTCTCACCCCGTCAGTATTTAAGCTGAAGAGTTTGAGATCCCTGAGTACAGCTGGAGTAATAAAGACTTCTAAACAGCATTATAATATGGATTTTAATATAGTGAGTGCCAAACCATAGCCTCTTAAAAATAGCAATAATTGTGGTAAGCTTGGCCTCTGAGTTGGTAAGTCCTATCCAGTTCTACATTATAAAGAAATTTTTTACTAATAAAACATGTCACTAATAAATACTAAATGTTCATGGGTGAACTATACACAGCTACACACAATATAATTGCTAATGTATTATTAGAAATATATGTAACATTAAATTTCAAACATGAAAAACAAGACTTTTGTTCACATATACTTTCCGATATAATGCAGCCTCAACTTATAATAAGCTCACTTGGAAAAATAATAGGCAATTAAAATTTTAAATATCTAGCTCACGATCAGAGGACAAAATTATATTCATTCTGCTAAGTCCAAAAGCATAATTAGGTATATGTCCATGCATGGTGTCATAATTCTGCAGGCAGTTAGTTATGCAAGACCATGTGAAATAGGTGTCCTGAAATCTTTCCAATTGCAACATAAATACAGTCATTGCAGAATAAATATGGCAAAACCCTCAGGAGAAAACTTGCCAGAAGATAGAAATATAAGCACAGTTTTGTCAGAAGCAAGACTCCCAGGGTTTTATTTTAGCAAATCTTAGTTAAACATATCAAGAGGATTTATACTAAAGTTTGTAAGTACTATAAAGTTGCTTTAAAGGATAATGCATGGGGCTTAAGATATCCTTCATTAAGGGATCTATGTGACTGGTAAGAAGGAGACCATGCTCAAGTGTGTTTTACGTCGATGACTGTTAAGATAAAAACAAATCTTCTGTTCACCCAGGCATCTACTGCTCTGTGAAAATGCAAGAACGGTAGCAATAGGATTAGGTGACCGAAGGCTTATACAGGTATTAGCTGATTTTCTTGCTGTGATAATATACTCTTACAAAAGGGACATAAGAAAGGAGGCCTTATTTGGACTCACAGTTCCATGGAACAGCCCCACCATGTTGGGAGTGTCATGGGAGACGGAGCTTGAGGCAGTGGGTCACACGGTATCCGAGGTCACATGGTCTCCATAGTCAGAAACCAGAGGACAAAGAATGCTGATGACTAGTTAGCCTTCTCCTTTTAGGACACTCCTCGACCCATGCCTAGAGAATGGTGCAACTCTCCTTTCAGGGGGGACTTTCTACCTCTATTAACTGACCCAAGGTAATTTCTCATAACATGGCTTGTGGTTGAGAACACTGCTTGCTCTTCCAAAGGTCCTGAGTTCAATTCCCAGCAAGCACATGGTGGCTCACAACCATCTGTAATGAGATCAGGTGCCCTTTTGAGGAAGAGACCTGGTCAATCATCCTCATCAATTTAGACCATGAAACCCAATATGGACAAGTTTAATAGAACCGCCATATACGGGCTGCCTGTGCATGCTTCAGCACTGTCGGGGCATAAATTTCATTCAATTTCATGGAGAAAAGGCAGCTTTCTTAAATAAGTGTGGTAGGAAAACTGGATCTCCTCATCTGAAGAGGAATGAAACTGGAGTCCCAACTCTCACCTTGTACAAAGAACAACTCAAAATAGACTTTTAGAAATCTTAATATAATACCTTAATGTAATTAGGGGGAAAAAGTAAGAAAATCCCTCAAGACATAGGTATAGGCATAGACTTTCTGAAAACACCTCCAATAACTCGGCAAATAAAACCAAGAACTGACAGATAAATTGTGTGAAATTAAAAGGCTTCAGCACAGCAAATGGATAGTTAATTTAGTGAAAAGACAGCCTACAGAACCAGGGAAAAATCTCTGATAGCTGCAGATCTGACAGAGAATTGGTTTTTAGAATACATTAGGGGCTCAAAGAAACTCAATATTAAAAAAAAGTCTATCCAAAATGTAAATTAAAACTTTGTTGGGAAAGATCATTTTAATGAGGTGACCCAGACCCAGAAAGACCAACATTGCATGTTCTCTCTCATCAGAGGCTCCTAGCTCCACGTCTTCAGATATGAGTACATAGCCTGGAGTAGCTGCATAAATCAAGAAAGTAAGTACAAAAGGGGCCATTGCAAGGGTAGGGAGTTGGGGGAAAGCAGTAGTGAGGGGACCAACAGGGTACAAGTAATTTGATCAAGGAAGTGGAGAAGGGGGCCCTAATTAGACATGGGAAAGGAAATAAATATAGAAGAATGAGACAGGAGGGTAAAATAGCAGTAAGGATGTTTGAAAATGTCATAAGGACTCATGAGATTAAGTGTCTACCTAAAAGACTATAAAACACATAAATCTGTGTATAAGTAAGTATACATAATATAGTTAAAATGAAATTTTCTTATCTGGAATGACAGCAATACTCTCACGAGCTAGAGACCTCCTAACAAATATTCCACCACCAGCCATGAGAAGACCTCTTTTGAGCTGTTGGTTCAAGTTGTCCAAGAGACTCCCCAAACATTACAAACTACTATTATGGCCCTTGGTTGACCACAGAGGTGGAAGGTTAGTACCTATTGCTAAAGACACCAGGCACCTCAGTTTCAGGACACAGAAGTCCCTGAACTGGAACTGACCTGAATGTTTCTTCCCTAAGAACAAATTTTCATGGTACCAGAAGGTAAGCAACAGTTTGACTCGGCAATGACACCTATAAACCACAGCAATTCAAACATGACATAATAACCCTGAGTCCAGCAGTGTCACACACACCATAGGGTTAACCAAAGCTATCTCTTTGAACTTAAGATCCTCTCAACAAGAAGTAAGAATGCCTAGTATTAAAAACCTAGCCACATACCAAAGCTAAGGGAGGCCCGGAAGAATGTAGAGAGAGAGTAGGCAGAGTCAGAGATGTGCTGTGTAGCTGCCAAAAGAGAAAGATGACACCAGAATTCCAGAACCTTACCAGTAGGACACAGCCTCGAGGTGATGCACAGATTAATAGAAATGGGCTAATTTAAAGTATAAGAGTTAGCCAAGCAGGAATATGCCTAAACTATTGGCCAAGCAGTGTTGTAATTAATATAGTTTGTGTGTGATTATTTGGGTCTGGGCAGCAGGGAATGAAAGAGCAATCTCTATTTACAAGTCACTGTGAAATTTAGTATGAATTTTTCTTTAAAAATTAAAAATAAACTTCCATAAGACACATATACCACTGTGGATATATACTCTATATATTACAGAGATACTTGCATATCTTTGCTTATTCTTGGAATATTCGCAATGCTCAAGTTACAGATCAGCCTAGGTATCTGTGATTCTATTCTCAGCTGTTTATGGGACTACGTCAGCAACAAAAACCCATACAGGAAGTACACCTGTGAGTGATTTTTCAAATGACTGGATTCAAAACATGTGGTATACATACACAATGGAGTCTTTTTCGGCCACTGGAAGAATGAAATTATCGTTTTTGCATAATGGATACAACGGAAGGCTATCATATTAGCTGAAATAAGCCAGACTTGAAAACACAAATCTCGTGTTTTCTCTCATTTGTGAATCCTAGGTTTTATATAAATACCTAAAGCCACTTATATACATAAGACATTTAAGCAAGAGGGAAAGTTTAGTCTGCTAAATGTCTTCCTGCAGCCTCTGCTTAAAAACATCTAAAATGCTCAGATTTAAAAGTCCACCTGTGAGATTCTGTCTTCCTTAGGCATTCTATCCCACAATGCCCCGGTTGTCTTCTCTAGGAAGTGGTGGAAGTCTAGAGTGGGCCTAGGAAACCTGTCCCCTAGGACTGCATACGGAAGAGAAGGCTGAGCCCAAAGGTGGACTAGGTCTCTGGCCATCCAGTGAGAATGGGCAAGTGCAGGGGCCCAATGAGTTCACCTGTCAAACGTGGTGAACATTTGCAGGGATATTCTTCCTCCACACCCAATATCCAGTCAAACACAACTCCAGAGGTTGGCTCTTCGGTGTAGTCTCAGCATGGAACCACTGCCTGACCCTCATTGCACACCCATCTCTAGGCACCAACACCACTCACCTTGATCAACAACACCACAGCCTTGCTTCCTTCCCACTGGAAGTTCGTCCCATTCCAACTCCCTCTGCTGGGGATTTCTTCCCTTTGGCATCCTTGATGCTCATTCTCCATCCTGCAGTACTTGTTCACATATCACTTTATTCATGAAGCCTACCCTGATCCTTCTCCTTAAGAGTGTAATGCACACCCACTCACACCAGCTGCCTGGGTGTCATTCCCCTAGCTCATCTGTCTCTACTTTAAAATAAAGCATATTTTTTTCTCACTTATTTGTTTATTGCCCAGCTCAGTACAATGGGAGCTCTACATGATCAAAGATTTTGCCCATTTTGTCTACTGCTGTATTCCTAGAGTCTAAAAGAGTCCCTGGCATGTAAGAGATGTAAATCTTTGCCTAATGAAGCGGTGAGTGGATGGGTAAAGAGATGACCCTTTCTCCTAAAGAGCTAAGGAGCCCTCTGTAGAATGCAAAGCTAGACACAGCTCTTGGCCTCAGGATGTTGAAACAGCTGTTTAATAGCAATATCAGTGACTTATATAATGTTGTTATTGAGATGACTGGGAAATGTTGGTACAGAGCGATGGGTTGGGGAGGGGTAGGTTTCACACCGCAGACCCTTAGAGAGCTATGGATACTCAAACGTAGGACAATGAGGACATGATGCCAGAGAGGAAGGGCCACGGTTATGAGTCATTTTCAGTTTCCTTGGTTTAGTATAAGCATGGTCTGAAGTAATTTATATCAGCTGGTAAGGCAACCCAAGTACCCCTTGTGTTTGACTGAAGAGAACTGGGGGACAAGTGGGCAGCCTGGCTGAATTAGTAAATTGATTTTTTTCCTGTATTTTCTTTAATGAAATTACAGAAAATGATTCTATATTAATAAAATGCATGATTTTTATTTAAATTAAGACTAAGCTGGATTATTCCGTTCTTTGCAATAATACCATTTGAAAACATATTTAGAATCGCTTCACTTCACGGTTTCCCGCCACTCATAACTAGTTAGTCATCAAATTCGCCAAAAATAAGGTTCATTTCCATGAATGTGCTCAAAATATATTTAAATTGTCTTTTCTTCTGTCCTTCATGTTGGCAAAATATTTCCTACTCTTCTCTCTTTGACTTTTTAGATGTGTATGTGTTTTAATGAGGCAGCTTCATGAAAGATGTATTCCAAAGAGTTGAAGGTTGAAGAAGAAAGACAGAGACTTGATCCTAGGGCTTAAGTTGCTTTCTACTTAAGCAGAGTGAAACTTCTGAAGATGGGATGGTAGCTTACAGAGCCACAGGCCCAAGTCCGTGTCTCCAACATGTGCAACAGACGGAACCTAAAGTGGAAAAATTCTGACTTTTCATTTTGTGTGAGGAGAACAGAATTCTTCTGCTAGTGCTGGCCCAGCAAGCACTGGAGTGGATGAATTGGAAGTGTGGGAAAAGAACAGATCACAATTAGAGGCCCCAATGCCAGTGCTGCTGTCCCCCCGCCACCACTAACAGGCACGCAGCAACTGGCCCTTTTTTGTTCTGTGAGAAGACAGTCAGTCAGCAACTCTGCTCTGCCCACATCAATGAGGACATTTAAGCATGATGGTGCCAACAATTTTATGTTTTATTCTAAGCTCAAAATAACGTTTCCCAGGTGTTCGTTCATAAAGAGGACTGCATGAATTTCAGCAAAACTTCATATTATTCATTGCAGCAAAGAGAGCAAAGTTTCTTCCCCAGATGCAGCTAATTGAACACTGTGTGAAGTAAGGAACTACTGAGGGAGTTAGCATATCCCCACACGTTTTCTTCTTCCAGAGATGCACCAGTTTTGACTTGTCAATCACCTCACCGGATGGATATGACTGAAAAACCACTGCAATTTACCCTCCACCGTGTGTTTGTCAGGTGACTTTTTACAAGCTGAGGCTCTTTTTCATTCACGCCTTTGACAAACCATTTAAACGAGGCTCACAACATAACAGTGCTAATCTCATGGCTGAAATATTAAAACCTCACATATAAAAGATTTATGATCAATCACGCCGGACATTAGTTGCCCTCCCCAGTTAAAATCCACTTTCCTTGCAAACAATTGATTAGCAAGTTTGGCTACTACAAATGTAAATTAGCAGTGTGCTATATTTTTCTGACCCAGTTCAGACAGACATCTGCTGGCTACTCCTAAACTACAGCTTTTCTGCTGCAACAAAATTCCATATTGACATCTGGTTGAGACTAAGCAAAAAGCAAGATTTTGGGCCACAGTTTTATAAAACTGATACACCAAAGAACACATATACACACAAACCTGAACATACAGACACATGTACTTTGGAACTACATCTCTTGAAATCTCCTCCCAGAGTTCAGCTATCCTCCCTTGTTTTGAAGAAGGGTTATGTCCATGGACCATGCTAACTACAGAATGTCCCACACCAGCCACAAAATGTCTCACATTAGCTACAGAATGCCAACACCCTGGCTGCACACAAGGAAAGAGATATGGACATCACCTCAAGCAGTAATTATGGTAGGAAAAAAGATGGATTGCCATAGGAACTTCCTATACAGAGCTATTTAACCTGCAAAATTCCAATTCAATCCTGGTCCCAAAGAAAAAGAATCATATAAAAATAAAGCTGAAATAAAATTCTGCACCACATATCAGCCTCTACCAAACAAGTTTTTCATGCAGAAGTAACAATGTTTCTACTGCAGGAAGTCTCAACCAGACACCAGCAACCTGAGTGCTTCTGGTGTCAGTTACCAGGACTGACTAATATTCAGAAGCTTTTCTTTCTGCTCAGTAGTAAGAAGTTACAGTAACCACATCTAGGGATATGTCTGCCATGTTTGTAGGGTGTGGATGCTAAGCCCTCTCAGGATTGTATGCACGCAATATGGGAACATTATAGAAGTCAAAAAAGCCAAATGACTGAAAACCATGGCAACCTCAGGACTCACAATAATTCTTCATTATATAATATGATGTTATTGATATGGAATTACTTCTTCCTTTCTTTAAATAAATAAAATTTGAACAAATAATAACTTGAAGTACTAATGATAAATTAGAAGCTAGGTTGAAAGTAAGGAGGTGACATTTGAGCTAGGTATAAAACATCACCCGCGCTTGCCTGCTTTCACCTACTCTCCTGCAGGTAAGAGGCAGTCTCAAGTCATTGAGCAAGTTTGCCCTGCCCCCACTCTCCTTCCAGAGCAACTGGGCCAGATACTCCCAGTTCAGGAACTCCTCTGCTTGCCTGCCTCTATCTTCAGCACAGTCCTATCATTCTCCCTATCCCAGCCTCGTGTACATGTCCATCCTATTACCTCGCAGGAGATGGCTGGCCTCTTCCTGATTTCTAATCTTTTTCTCCAGCATCCCTCTAATGCCTAGCAATTCATCTCTGCCATGCAGGCTCCCACTTCCCTATGGCACACTCGAGCAAATTCACTCTTCTGTGTTGCTCATCACTTCATTCTGTTATGGCCTAAGAGGGCTCCGTGGAAGGAGAGAAATGAGTTTGCAGGTTAACAGAATCCCATTTTCTGCTTTCTTAAATGCATCCAGCTCACAGTGGGAACAGAAACTCACACTGCCTCATTCTGTGTGCACCCTGCCCCTTTACTGCCCCTTTCTCTGTCCTGTATAGGCATTGCACCACCCAGAATAACATCAGGTTCTGCTCACAGGAGAGAAAAGAATAGGAGACTTAAATCCACATGTGAACTACCAGGAAACACTCATTGATATTCTCCAGGGAATGATGACCTTCAACATAACATCACCCACTAGTCAATCTATTAAGAAGCCCAAGATATAAAACCTCCCTAATCATTCACTGCCTTCATCAAAGCCCTGGCGAAATGGAGGGCAGTGGCATTTCAACTATATTTTAATAAATAAAGCTCGCCTAGGGATCAGGAAAGTAAAACTGCCACAGTGGTCAGTCTTACAACCAGGCAGTGGTAACACACTCCTTTAATTCCAGATGCCATAGAAACGGGCGGTGCATGCCTTTAATCCCGGCCCTAGAGAGGATTATAAAATGGGAGGAGACATCTCTCAGACACAGTCTTATTCTAAGATTCCTAAAGATAGGATGGCCATTTCAGACTGAGGTTGAAGTAAGAGCCAGTGGCTGGCTGCTTTGCTTCTCGGGTACTCAGGTTGAACCCCAATTTCTCTCTCTGAGTCTTTATTAATCGTGCTTTAGTGGAGTCTGTATATTGACTTATAGCACACACACACACACACACAAGAGAGAGAAAACATAAAAGATTTCAAACTTATAATGAAGGTTGGATACTTTTAATTAATAAAACTTCATGCAGTAATTTTTAACTAAGTCTTGTGAGAATCAGACACTACCTATAATGATAAATTATCATTTAAAATGCAAGTATGCAAGCATAGTAGGGAATAACTATATTAATTACTCACCATAACCATTAAAATAATTCTTGGAGATATTTCACGCAGTTCCTACCACCTGGGAGAACCATCTGCTTTTTCCTGACAATGTCAGGTCATTATGCCCTGGAAGACTCAACTAAAGTTTCACCTTTTACAAGAAGCTTTCTCCATCCCCTGCACAGGGATGGGCTTGTAATCACATCCTCTGTGTGTGATCATTATCCCTTCCCCCCTTTGCTTTCTTCTGCTTACTTAGTGGTGTGTCCTGCACAGGACAAAAAGGGGAGATAAGTACCCCACATTAAAGACATTTCACCTACAGAAACTGATGGGCCAGTCACAATGACTGAGGAAAATCAAACTGTCCATTAGTCAATAGAAAAAATACATTTGTTTGGCAGTTTGATCCAAAACTGCATGTCCTGGGGCTTAAGTTAGCAAACAAGATTATCATTGCCTGACACTAAAGATTTCAAACCTGGAGAAGTGAAACAAAAGTCCAGGTGCCACATGACCATTTAACCAAACATTAGACAATTTATCTTGCAGGTCTTGGAAAGTGTTTTCCTTGTTTTGATTTTTTTTTCTTTTCTTTTAAAGCATACTATCTAATGAAAGGAGAGGCTGAACGGGCTCACAGAGGCAGGAATGTTCTCAATCATGAGCGTCATCCCAAGGAAGAGAGTGGAAGGGACATGGGAAAGTCTGTGCAGTACACCGGGTCAGTCATGAGGGTTTGAAATACGCACAGGGAAACAGAACATTGAGCCAAGACAAGTATTGTTTTTCCTCAATACGCAGCATGTCTGTGTTCTCTGTAATTGATAGGAAAGCCATCAGTGGCTCTGGGGAGTGCCGCCTATCTCACACGCTGGCCTCCTTGTGAAACAGCATAATCAGATGGAAATGGAGAGAAATTCCTGTCAGGGGCTTTCTTTCTGTAGGCGAGATGTTGCTTGATTTCTAAGTGTCTTCTGGCTGTTGACTGCTTTATAATCATTGGCATAAATATAAAAACGGTAAACAATGTTTATTGTTTGCACACAAGTGAGTCTGAATTGGGGCCTTTTACTGCCAGTCATTGGCGGCGCAATCTCAAGAATGTAATAGGCAATCAGACAGTGATTTATCTGACCCATTATTGAGAAAGAACCAAGAAAAATCTAAACATCATTCCACTCACTCGTGCGCACACTGAAAATGCAAAACTGAATTCTCCCAGCTTTGTTCAGAATATCCAATGTTATAAACATATTTAGTATTTGAAAATTTATTTTTATTGCTGCTCTTAATTTTTCGTTGTTCAATCGTAGGAAGAAATATAGAAGTAAAATAAAGATAATATTTTCCTAAAGAAAAGATATCCAAACCTCAAGGCAACAGATTTACCAGGAATGTAGTTCCTGGGCTTGCTTGTCATAATGTGTGTTGTTCTACTGTCGTGAATGAATTCCACACAGGGTCATTCCTTCAGTCTGTGTTGCCCATAGGAAGTGTTCCTGCGGCCTGAGCAGGCCCTCAGAGCTCTGTGCTCCCTCAAAGACACTGATGCTTAGGGTTCGGCTAAGCAGCTATTATGTAGTTACATTGTATCATGTGGTTACATTGTCAATGTGGTTACTTTGCAAGCGAGAATGAAGTGGCAATGAGTATTGAATGAGTTCTACTTCACCCAACAAACTCAAACCACAAAAAGAGTATAGTCAACATTTACAGTGTGCCCATCCCCAGTGACATACTTCCTCCAGCAAGACCACACCTCCTATTCCTTCTCAAGTATTGCCACTCCCCGATAACCAAGCATTCAAATATATGATTCTATGGGAGGACATTCTTTTTTATTGTTTTTATTAAGCTCTACATATCTCTGTTCCCCTCCCTTCCTCCCCTGCCCCTTCTACCCTCACTTGTGATCCCCATGCTCCCAATTTACTCAGGTGATCTTGTCTTTTTCTACTTCCTATGTAGATTAGATCCATGAATGTCTCTCTTAGGGTGCTCTTTTGTTGTCTAGATTCTCTGGGGTTGTGAATTGTAGGCTGGATTTTCTTTGCTTTATGTCTAAACACCACTTATGAGTACGTAGATATTATATTTATCTTCCTGGGTCTGGGTTACCTCACTCAGTATGTTTTTTTCTAGGTCCATCCATTTGCCTGCAAATTTCAAGATGTCATTATTTTTTTTACCGCTGAGTAGTACTCCATTGTGTACATGTTCCACATTTTCTTTATCTATTCTTTGGTTGAGGGGCATCTAGGTTGTTTCCAGACTCTCCAGCATAAGCTCTCATCAGTGTTTTCGGTCTTGGACATTCTGACAGATATAAGAAGGAAACTCAGAGCTATTTTGATTTGCATTTCTCTGATGGCTAAGGTGGTTGAGCATTTCCTTCAGTGTCTTTCAGTCATTTGAGATTCCTCTGTTGAAAGTTCCATGTTTATGTCTGTACCCCATTTTTATTGGATTATTTATTCTTTTGATGTCAAGGACTGGAGAGATGGCTCGGTCATTAAAGGCGAGGCTCACAGCCAACAATACGGAGGGCATTCTTATTCAAACCACCACAATGCCCTTCACAGCAGACAGGAAGAAAGACTACTTTCAGCTTTATGTATCTACCTATAACCCAATCAAAACAGAGACTAGACCACTCCAAAAACATGAAAAAAAAACAGAATACTATAAAAATAATTGTCCCTCTAAATATTCCATCTAAGGAGTAACAGGGAAGGAAAGCAGATAAATTGGAGAGAGAAGTTCAAGGTGAACAGGAGTTATCTTGTACAGGTGAGCCAAAGCCAATGACATCATCAGAATGTTTATGTGCCCATTGGTAAACAGTCATTATTTTAGAGTTAATTATATGAATTTATAATTAATGTCAATTTAAAACCAAAGAGAACGAATACATAAAACTCATCTCTCTAAATGTTTTACTGTTGTTTAGATCTTGAGGTTACTGTGTTATCATGTAAGTATAGTAGCAATCAGTTTTGTTTCCACCCACCTTTGCCCTCACCCAGGCACCATGTTGGTAGGTTGACATTGAGCACATGTAGTGTTTAGGTAAAACTTTTTAAAAAGGGTTTTAGTGGCCCAGGAAATAATTACAAGAACTGTCAAATGGGAATTCATAAAATTAAAATGTTTCTGCATAGCAATTGAAGCAATCAGGAGAATGAAGAGACAGCTTACAGGGTGGGAGAAAATCTTTGCCTGCTGTGTATTAAACAGGGAATTGATATGTAAAATCTATAAGCAATTACAAAAATCAAATACTGTACAAACAAATCATCCAGTCCATAAGTAGACAAATGGATTAAACAGAAAGTTCTCAAAAGAATAAGTACAAGTGATCAGAAGATCTTCCCTTCAGGAAATTAAAAGTACATTGAGGTTCATCTGACCCAGTCAGAATGGCCATCGTCAGGAAAACCAGTGACAGCAGATGCTGTTAAGGATGTAGGAAAGGGGACCCTTGCTCGCTGCTGATGGGAATGTAAACTGATATGGCTATTGTGGAAATCAGTATTGTGAAAATAGAAGTATCCTAAGATCTAGTTACACTAGATCTAGTTACACTCCTAGAATTGTTTACATGTGCAAAGGAAACCAAGTCCACATTTCACAGACACTTGTACATTCATATTTATTGTAGCACATCTAGCAGAAGAATGAATAAAGAAATGTGGTATACTATTCAGCCGTAAAGAAGAATTTAGCTGGGCGGTGGTGGTGCATGCCTTTAACCCCAGCCCTCAGGAGGCAGAGGCAGGCAGAACTCTGTGAGTTCAAGGCCAGCCTGGTCTACAGAGCAAGTTCCAGGACAGGCTCCATAGCTACACAGAGAACCCTGTCTCGAAAAAACAAAAAACAAAAAAAAAAAAAAAAGAATATATCATTCATTTCTTGCAGGGGATGTTACACTGTCTGAAGAGGATGTAGGGGCATCACACTGGCTGGAGATGACGCAGGGGTGTTATACTGGCTGGAGAGGACGCAGGGGGTGTTATACTGGCTGGAGAGGATGCAGGGGTGTTATACTGGGTGCAGACGCTTGTGTTTTAGGAAGTGCTGGTTGTCTGTCTGCACATCCAGGCAATGCCATTGTGGGGTTTTTGTTTGTTTGTTTGTTTGTTTGTTTTTGTTTTTTTGGGGGGGTGTTTTTTTTTTTTTTTGGTTTTTCGAGACAGGGTTTCTCTGTGGCTTTGGAGCCTGTCCTGGCACTAGTTCTGTAGACCAGGCTGGTCTCGAACTCACAGAGATCAGCCTGCCTCTGCCTCCCGAGTGCTGGGATTAAAGGACGATGGTAATGCCATTGTTTTTAAACGTTGCTTTCAGCCATACATTCAAATGAACCATTTTGTATAACTGCCCACAATTTTTCATTGACTAGTACACAGAGTAAAACATTCCCACCATTTGATTCTTCCTAGATATCCACTGACCAACTTGGGATGGCTTCTGTTGGGCTGGTATTTGCCATTTCATGCCACAGTCCTTGTTTTAAGGGAATCCGGAGTCGACATAATCTCTGACTTTGGTAGAAACATGCTGTATCCGATCAAAATCATCCTATCTATGCGTTACTTCAGCCCTGTTCATTGAGGAAAGGTCCTCCACCTAACCTATGGATGTTTACGCCACTCGATTCAACCTCCCTGCATTTATCTATGATTCCCTGACTCTAAGCATAGCCTTGATTGAGGCCTCACTATAAAAACACTATTCTGTCGTGCAATATTGACCTATAAAGATAACATATTTGAATGCATAGTACCCACTAAAAATCACTGTTTGGAGTCGGGCTTGTGGCTCAGGGGAAAGAACAACCTAAGTTCTGGTCCAGAAAACTACATAAAAAGCTGGTCGTGAGGATCACGCCTGTAATCCCATCTCAGGGAGACAGAGGCAGAAGGATCCCAGGGTCTCCCTGGCCAGCAGGTCCAGCTGGTCAGGGAGCTTCAGGTTCAGTGAGAGTACTTGTGTCAAAAATGAGAATGATGGAGAGAGATACTCAATAAAAGCCCCTAGTCTCTCTCCACAGATACTCATGGGTGTCTGCATCACCCATGTGCACCCACATACACACACCACACATACACACACCACACATACACACACCACACACACACACCACACACACACCACACATACACACAACACACATACACACAACACACATACACACAACACACGTACACACAACACACATACACACAACACACATACACACAACACACGTACACACAACACACATACACACAACACACATACACATACCAGTCTCATGTATTCACATCTGTCTGTATTCCGAGCGGATTTTTCCAGTGTTTTAACAGTCAATAACACAAAGCAGTTTTCAAAATGAGCAATTAATTTGTGCTTACAATCTAGCAATCTTTACTTCAAGGCATACAAAGACACATACAAATCAATAATATTAGAATATTAGCGAAGTGAAAATAAGAAAAAACTAATTAAAAAGAGGAAATGATACATGCACTATAATTTGATACAACAAAAATCTGTCTACCTGGATTGAACTCTGATTAGAGTTGAAAATAGAGAAAGGTGTGAATGTTTGTGGAAAACATTGCAGGTTTTGGGTGTTTTTTTGAGACAGGCTTTCTCTGTGTAACAGACCTAGCTGTCCTGGAACTTACTCTTTAGACCAGGCTAGCCTCAAACTCACTAAGATTCCCCCTGCCTCTGCCTCCCAAGTACTAGGATTACAGGCATGCACCACCACCAACAACAACAACATTGCAGTTTTCATTTGGCACATTTTTCTCACTTTTCTTTGTTTGTGGGCGCCCCACAAGTGACTCAATTTCCATCTAGAGTCATTTCTGACTTAAAGAAGTCATTTGGGTTCAAGCTTGCCTACTCTGCTTTTTCCTATAACCTTGAGGGCTATGAGAGACTTCTAACTTAGCCAGTGAGAAAAGAACACTCTATCTAGTAGACAGTATACTGCTGACAACAAACTCCAAAAACATCAAACTAAAAAGTAAGGCTGCTTCCGAGCAGCAAGCACATGTTGGAGAGGAGGCTGCTCACTCAAGGACAGGAATGGTCTTGTGGTTGGATACTGACTGACAGTCAGAGCTTTGTTTTGCTTTTGTATATAAGCAAGCTCTGAAATAAACTCTGGACTGTTTGGCTGCTTCACTATGACCAGACAGACCTCCTGATTCTATCCTGACTTCTGTTTCTTCTGATTTTTCTTTGGCCTCGAGGATCCCCTATCCAGGAACCCTAGCTGACTTTGTAGGAGCGGGCTCCTACATTCATTCAAAAATCTTATACAAAATGGCCTATCCTTGAGACTATATATTTAGTCCTGTGTATCTCTGAAATGCCTACATGTCCTGGTACCATGTAGGACTACCTCAGTAATGATGAACCCCCGACTCAGCTTTCTATTTCAATTCAATTTTATTTTACACATTTTTCCCTCTGGTTGCTTTCTTTGAATTCTTCTTGCTTATTCCTAAGTGTGCTAGTAAGTAAAGGGAAGAATATCCAAGCATACCTTGACACCACACACTGAAACCAGCGGAAAACAAAGATAGATGTTTACATTGCTGGAAATCTCACCTGAGAACTCTGACACTGAAGAGATCATTTCTAGTCTGGGAAAAAGGGGCTCCTCGTGGCATTCTAAAGCAATGAGAATTTCTCTAAAGAAATCTGTCATCCATCCGTCTGTCTGTCATCTACTTGTCTTTTTATATCTATGTAAGATGTTAGATATATATATATCTTATATTCTTATATTAATAGATGTGAGATATAGGTGGATAGGTAGATGTTACATAGAGAGATGATAGATAGGTAGGTAGGTAGATAGATAGATAGATAGATAGATAGATAGATAGATAGATAGATAGATAGATAGATAGATAGATATTCTAGCTTTCTCTCTTTCTTCTTAATTCCTGGAGTATAAAAATCAAACACTATTTCAAAGAAGGAACTCAAAATAGTATCTATCACATTCACCCTTTCCTGGTGTCACCCCTACCTTTTCCTGTTTCTTGACTTTTAATTGGGTCTGTGCTATAAAATAAGGAGCTTTCAAAGAGTTCCACGTCTCTCCTCAGCTGTCAGGGCCTTGGCGATTCTTCATTCCCATCATTTTAGAAATGAGTGAGACGTCTTCTTCCCCACAGGAATTTCTCCACCTGCTGCCAGAAATAAGGTAATTAAGGGTTCGATTCTCCTAGGAGCACATTCAAAGATCTTTAGAGTCTGAAAATTAGATTCCCACTTAGTTACTGACTTCACCCCTCCCTTGTTTGCCCCTCGCACAGCCAGCTGTATCCGGTTTATTTCCATGATGTCCTTGAAATACCAGGAAGACCTCAAAACCACATATTCTGAAGGGTCTATGTCCACTTTTAAAATCTGTATAATATTTACCCTAGGTAAACTGGACTGTGGATAAAAGACACGAGTGATCTTTGCTGTTCAATCAAGGAAAAGACAGACAAGGACTTTAAAGTGGTTATTGATGTATGGCCTGGTGTGAGTGGCCTGGCCGTCAGGTTTGGGTTTAGTACAGAAGCTAAACAAACACGTCTGATTGTCTTTGGGGCGTGTGCAACAAAGAGACTCTTTCAGGTCTCTCAGCCACTCCCCCATGATGGCTGGGTAGATCCTCGGAGCTCAGTCTGGAAAGAACATTATTTAATCAGCTCATTTCTGTGATACCTTATTTGGGCATGGAGCTGGCTAGGGCCTCTGCAATCATGAGAGTTTGGACGTCACAGAACAATGTAGAGCTGATTCCTTCCACCTGTGAGTCCTAGGAACTAAACTCAGATCACCGGGCTTGGCAGCAAGCACCTTTACCCACTGGCCCATAATTTCTTTGGCAAAGTTGTTGGGAATCACTCTGCGAGTGATTCCAGTTGCTTGTGAGTTTATAAAATCATTTCTTCATTTTAACTCAGTCTGAGAACTCTTTTTCTAATTTAGATTTTCAAAGACGCCTTATTTATTTTTTTGCTGCTTGGAATATGACATACCTTCACACATGAATGGTCATGTGTTACCACTGAACACGTCATGAACATGGCCATGTGTTACCACTGAAGACCGAGCCTCATTACAGTGGTGTTCTTAGATGGAAATTAACCCTCCTGCACATACTGTAAAACTACTTCTAGGCACCAAATTTTTATTAATATATAAATCAAACCCGGGGTATATGCATATAAAAATATAAGATCCTTAAGTCCAGTCCACGTGTCAAAATGTAATCAGCATAGGGTTGAGCATGTCACACACTTTAAAGACTATTATGGCAGAGTTGAGTTTTGGAAAAACCACTGTGAAATGAATCTTCTTTGTGGCTTTTATCCATATACAACCATTGTGCGTATCTATGGGTGTAGTATACCTTGATGCAGGCACAACAATGTAACTCCAGCTCCTTAAACACTTGTCAGTCATTTGTGATGGAAACTTTCAAACTCCCCTCTTCCTCTTTACAAAACATAACAAATTACTATGAAGTACAACCAGCCACCCTACTGGTCAGACTTGCCCTTCCTGCAGCACTGTGCGGTGGTAGCCGTCATCCAGTCTGCTTCCATCCTGCCTGCCCACCCCCTTGTCTCCAGAAACCACTATTCTCCCTGCCTCTGTGAAACCAACCATTTTTAGATTCCGTGTATGAGCGCATCGTGTGCTTTTGTCTTTCTGAGCCTGGCTTACTTCGCTTCCCATAATCATATTCAGTTCTGTCTATGCTGCATGCTTCTTAAAAGGACAGGATGACAGTATATCCTTCTATGGATGAATGGGTGACGTTCACATGTGCTTTTCTGTATCCATTCATCCATCAGCGGACACGTTAGTTAATTCATACTCTGGCTATTGTGAATTGTGTGGGAGTAAACACGGAATCGTAGGTATCTATCTGACATACTGATTTTTTTTGAGAGGCGAGTATGTAGAGCCAGAGGTAGGGTGGCTGAATTATATAGTTTTCTATGCTGTTTTTGTATGAATTTTCGACTGCTTTGCTTAATGGCTACATCAGCTTCCCTTCAAAACATAAGTATCCGCAGTACAGCCTTTCTGTCTAGAATGAGACCACATCTTACTGTGTTTTGAATTTGCATCTTCTTGATGTGAATGACGTTGAGCTTTTTTTCGTGTAATTTTTGGTCACTTGGACGTCCCTTCTTTGGAAATGCCTTTTCGTAAAACTGTTTAACTATGCTTTGTTCCTGTTTTTCTTTTCTCTGCTCCCTCTTTCCTGCCTTGCACCTTCTCTCTCTACATCCCCTCTCCCTGCCCTCTGGCTCTTCCCTCTCCCCTTTAAATCATGGACGATCCAATTACATTTAGACCCCATGTTCCTTCAGAAAGGCAAACAGGCCCGGCATGTGTACAGTGCCAAAGACCTGAGAGCTTAAGAGAAAAAGTTATTTATTCCGAAAAAATTCCAACCACCGTGGATGGCTTTGAAATGTTCTTTCTCCCCCTGGATCTGCAAGTTTTCACTGTGGGGAGGTCTATTAGGTGCACTTTCCCAGAAAAGCAGGAAAAAGAGTCCACTTCATTGTAGCATTTAACCATGGGCCAAATTGGGGGCCCAAACTGGTAATATGATATATATATCATATATATAAAATATATATGTTTTCAGCAAATTTACAGTATACTTAGCTGCACACAGGTCCTTTGTACCATGAAGAGGTAGATTTTTCTTAACCATCTAGCTAATTTTCAGAAAACACAGACAGAGCTTAAATAATTTAGCAAGACTACCATGGTGGTATGGGGCCTCGGCTGTAGCTCCTATCCAGAAGAGGAGCAATGAGCCCACCTTCTACAGCCTGACTCACGGAAGGCTGGGAAGTGGTGCAGTAACCCTTTCTTTTGCTTACGCACTAAGTACAAGTACAGACGACTACATGAAAAGAAAAGGAAATATAGTTTGGGTAAACATTTACGTTTAATTCTGTCTTAATTTCTTGAGGCCCATTATGCGTTTATCAAGGCGCGGAGCAGCTTTAAGTTAACAATGCAGCAATGCATCGTTAAATGCACACCAGATGTCCCTGTGTTGGCACCTATTGCAGAAAGCCCTCAATGTGCCTGTCAAGGGGAGGGGGGAAGTGTGTGCACTCCTTTAATAACTAACGCTAACCCATCAAAACACGAGGCAATAACAGAGTCTCTGACACATTGCTTTGATAAAATACTGCCTGGAAACTCATTAGTGTAACAGGCGACCGAGGAAGCAGCAGACCCACTCCACAGGCGCGTTCTGGAGGAGCTGGGTAATAAAGACACCGAGAAGAAGGTTAAGCCCGCGGATTGAACTGCTCACGCAGTGCGAAGCGATGGGCACACGGGCTGCCCCTGTGCAGCGCAGACACACAGGACTTGGGAGTTAGATGGAACTGACGGCAAAGAGTATCAGCAAGCCCATTCAGAAAACGGGTAATATGTGTTTTGGAGGATCATAAACCAGGATGCTAGAAAAAAGAGTTGGAGCAGATGGCAGCAGGAACATAAACACTCTAAAATGTTTTTTTTAAGGGAGCTGTTTATGAAGCATGTACATTTGGATCGTGGAACGAATTAAAAGTGTTCGAATTATGACGAATTCTTTGCTGCTTTCCCTGTCTGATTAATTTACCTCCCAGAGAGCAGTTACTTAAAGGGGCTTTCGTGGATCCACTGTCGCGAATCCAGTGGTGAGATGGCACATCCCTGGTGGCTGATAGATTTATGGACATCTCTCCAGACCAAATCTCAGCATGGAAAAGCAGGGTGGGGGGGGTGAGGAGGGAGGAGATGGGAACAGACGTGCATACGCAACTCATGCCATTCCTTAATCGATCCGAACTGACGCCAATCTACTTCACTCTTCCGCAAAGCAGTTCTAACGAATCGTGGATTGCGAACCGTTTAGAAACGAAGTCAAATCAAAGCCTCTTTTTTTTTAAATTTATTTATTTATTAAAGATTTCTGTCTCTTCCCCACCGCCGCCTCCCCTTTCCCTCCCCCTCCCCCAATCAAGTCCCCCCTCCCTCGTCAGCCCAAAAAGCAATCAGGGTTCTCTGCCCTGTGGGAAGTCCAAGGACCACCCACCTCCATCCAGGTCTAGTAAGGTGAGCATCCACGAAACTGCCTAGGCTCCAACTGGCCTTGGTGAGTTCCTGATAGAACATCCCCATTGTCTCAGTGTATGGGTGCACCCCTCGCGGTCCTGAGTTCCTTGCTTGTGCTCTCTCTCCTTCTGCTCCTGATTTGGACCTTGAGATTTCAGTCCGGTGCTCCAATGTGGGTCTCTGTCTGTCTCCTTTCATCGCCTGATGAAGTTTAATATTCCAACCAATGGGATGGAAATCAAAGCCTCTCTTAATGCTGGGGTGCTCCATGAGGTTCCCACGCAACGAAGGAAAAGGTTCTCTTTTACCTAAAATAGTACATTCAAAGTTTGTTCAAGGAGAAAAATCAGAAACAATAAAGTTTAAAGGAACTGTGGAATTGCTTTGAAATATGTATAGCCATATTCTCAAGGTTGATGCTTTGCCCATCTTCAATTGATAGATAAAGTAGATAAAGCAGAGATGTGTATGGTGGTACCAAATAAAAGTGACTCTCGGAAAATTCTAGAGGTAAGGTGTTGAGGGTTTCATTTCTCTAATTCCTCTTTCCTCTCAATTTACCTTATAGATGAAAAATAAAAGACGTCAGAGCTTTATTAATATTACAATAGTGAAACTAGGCTCTGTGTTCAGCAATTCACACGTGGGCTTGATCTGGGTGATTGCAGGTTGACCTTGCGCAAGCGGCCACAGCTGCTGTGAGGTCGGACGTGAAACATCATTTCCTTTCCCGAAAACACTGCTTTGCTTGTGACTACCCACAGCTTCTTTCTGTTCCCTGCGATCTTTCCTTCCCAATTCCTCCATGATTCTT
Source organism: Alexandromys fortis (assembly GCF_014885135.2). Taxonomy (NCBI): domain Eukaryota; kingdom Metazoa; phylum Chordata; class Mammalia; order Rodentia; family Cricetidae; genus Alexandromys; species Alexandromys fortis. The sequence continues at coordinate 5,423,033 of NW_026067939.1, forward strand.
GGGTCTGGGGAGGAATGGGTATGATATGGATGTATCTTAGGGGGTAAGCGCTTCTCTGAATGTTAGCTAGTTGTGGGTCTCTGTGTCAATATCCTTCTACTGCAAAAAAGGAGCTTCTCCTATGAGGGTGGAAAGACACACAATTCTACAGGTATAAAGAGAAGTTCATGGGGCAGTTTAATACTATGTCCTCCTAACAAAGAGTTAAAAGAACCTTTAAAAGAGCAGGTAGGTTGCCTGCTAGGTTCTGTGGTCTTTCCAGCTTGGCTCAATTAACAGTACCAGACATGACTTTTGTCATGTGGAAGGGGCCATAAATCTAATCAGAAAACGGCTGACTGGTCCCACTATTGCACTAGTAGGCATATCTTACTAGAACAGCCACTGTTACAGCTTGTAGCCGGGTAAGACTATTACCTCGCACCCCGGTAGAGCACTTTACCATCTCCTAGCACAGTTAAAGATAGCTGACAGACGGAGCTTCAGGTGGGTGCCATGTGGATTTCTCCATGTCCTGGGACTCAAGTGTTGGTTGTCATTTTTTTTTTATCTTGAAAATTCTGCCTAGGGTCAGGTGTAATTTCAAAGTCATTTTAATTTGCATATCTATGATGGCTTAGGATATTAAACATCTTCAAAAATATTTGTTAGTCATTTGTCTCTCTTCTTTTGAGAACTCTCTGTTCAAATCGGTATCCCATTTTAATAGGGTCATTTGCTTCCTTGATTTGTGTGTGTGTGTGTGTGTGTGTGTGTGTGTGAGAGAGAGAGAGAGAGAGAGAGAGAGAGAGAGAGAGAGAGGAGAGAGAGAGAGAGAGAGAGAGAGAGAGAGAGAGAGAGAGAGAGAGAGAGCT
>NW_026067939.1:5427001-5507687 GCF_014885135.2 Alexandromys fortis
GAGAGAGAGAGAGAGAGAGAGAGAGAGAGAGAGAGAGAGAGAGAGAGAGAGCTCTTTGTATATTCTGGGCATTAATCTTGTATCAGATGTGTAGCTGGCAAAGATTCCCTTCCACTCTGGGAACTTCTTCACTGAATCATGTGTTTCCTCTGCTGTACATAAGCTTTCTAGCTTCATGACATTCCATTTCTCAACTATTGGTCTTAATGCTTGTACTGTACTGTTGTACTTAATGCCTGTACTGAAGCCCTGGCCGAAAACCCTTTCCTGCCCCTGTGAGTTGAAAGGTCTTCTCTGCTTTCTTCTCTATCAGATGTGGGGTTTCAGGTCTTATGTTGAGGTCCTTGACAGATTTAGAGCTGAGTTTTATGCATTCCATGAGACAAGAGTCTAGTTTTGTTTTTTTACATGCAACAATCCAGTTAGACCATCTTCATTTGTTGAAGGTGCTTTCTCTGGTGTATATTTTTGTTCTGTTGGTCAAAAATGAGGTGGCTGTAGAAGCATGGACTTATATATAGATAATCATTTATACTCCATTGATGAATCTGTCTTTTTTTCTGAGTTTTTTTTGTAGTGTTTTTTTTTTGTTAATTTGTTTTTTGTTTTTTTATTTTGTTTTGCCTTTGTTTTTGTTTTTTTTTTTTTTTTTTTGGTTTTTTGTTTTTTTTGTTTGATTGGTTGCATTTTTAAGGCACCCTTTCTCTGGAAGACATCTCTGACTGTCTTGAAACTTGCTTTGTCTATCAGGCTGGCCTCCAACTCAGAGAGATCCACCTGCCTCCGCCTCCTGAGTGCTGCCTGCACTCAGCAAATGTGTCTCTCCCAGCAAATGTGTCTATTTTTATACTAGTACCATGCTGGTTTTATTACTATAGTTTTGTGGTATAACTTGAAGTCAGAAACAGTGATCTCTCTGGCAGGGTTTTTGTTTGTTTGATTTTTTGATGTTGTTTAGGATTTAGTCTTTTGGTTTTCCATTTGAGTTTTTAGATTATTTTCTCAATTTCTGTAAAAGATTGAATTGGAATTTTTATGGAGATTGCAGTAAATCTGTTGATTGCTTTTGGCAGGATGGACGCTTTCACAATATTAATCCTACTGGTCCATGAGCACAGTAGATCTCTCCATCTCTTAGTGTCTACTATTCTCCTAGTATATACTGGTCCTTGATCGTAGTAGGTCTCTCCATCTCTTAGTGTCTACTATTCTCCAAGTATATACTGGTCCTTGAGCATGGTGGGTCTCTCCATCTCCCAGTGTCTTCTTCAATTCCTATCTTGAGTACTTTAAAGTTTTCATTGCACATCTTTCACCTCCTTGGTTAGATTTATTAAAAGCTGTCTTTGAGGCTATTGTGAATGGGATTGTTTCCTTGAGTTTAATCATATTAGTATGCTTTTTGTTGGTATCTAGGAGGGCTATACATCTGTGCATGTTAATTTGTATTCTGCTACTTTGTTGATTGTGTTTATCAGCTTCAGGAATTTTCTGGTGGAGTTTTTAATATATAAAATTGTATCAGCTACAAATAAGAATGTGTTCACTATTTCCTTTCCTATCTATATCCCCTTTATCACCCCCTCTTACCTTATTCCTCTAGCTAAGTCTTCAAGTTCTTAATTAGAGGAAGGGGTGAAGAGAGTAGACATCCTGGCCCTATTCTTTATTAAAGTGGAAAACTTTGAAATTTTTTCAAATATACAGCATGTTGTTGGCTGTGAGCTTACTGTATATTACCTTTATTGTGCAGAGATACAACTCCTGCATTCCTAGAGTCCAGGACTTTTATTGTGAAGAGGTGCTGCATTTTGTCAAAGGCATTTTCTTAATCTAATGAGATTATCTCATGGTTTCTCTTCTGGAGTCTATGTGGTAGATTAAATTTATTTGATTGGCATATGTTGAACCATTCCTGTATCTCTGGGATGAATCTAAATTGATCATGGCAAGTGACTCAGTCAGGGTTTTTTGCTGTGCAAAAACACTATGACCATAGCAATTCTTACCAAAGAAAGTCTTTAGATAGGATTTTCTTACCGCTTTAGTCCATTTAGTCCATTGTCATCACGGGTGGGGGTGGAGGGGCATAGTGGCACACAGGTAGGCATGGTGATGGAGAAGTAGCTGAGCAGTCTACATCCAGATCCACAGGCAACAGGAAGAGAGAGACTCTGGCCTTGGAGTGGATTTTTGAAACTCAAAGCCCCAGTGCTAAACTTCCTCCAACAAGGCCACACCTATTCTAATGAGGCCACACCTCCTAGTCCTTCTCCCGTAGTGTGACTCCCTGCTGACCAAGCATTTGGATATATGAGCCTATGGAGAGAGTATTCTTACTCAAATCACACTATCAGTGTTTGCTTTGTTCTCGAATTTTGGATTACAAGCATTTCATGGAGAATGTTTGTGTCTGTATTCATCAGGAAGATACTCTGTCATCTTTTTCTGCTATTTTTTTGAGTCTTTATCTGGTTTTGTGACAGGATAATACTGGCTTTATAAAAAAGAACTTGGAAATTTTTTCCACTTTCTATTTTATGAGGTAATTTAAGGAATATTTGACATTATTTCTTCTTAAAAGGCTTGGGGGAATCCTTGCCTGGATCTGTGTTGCCCTGGGCTTTATTACTAGAAAAATTTTTTGATACCTACTTCTATATTATGGTCTATGTTATGGGTCTGTTTAAATTAACTTCATCTTGATTTAACTTTGATAGGTCATGTGCAGATAGAAACTCATCCACTTTTTATTAGAATTTTCAGGCTAGTGAAATATTACTTTTTAAAGTATGTCCTTATGATTCTCTGTGTTTCCTCAGTGCCTATTGTAATATCTCCCTCTTCATCCCAAATTTAATTAACCTAGGTTCTTGTTGCTTATTCTTTTTTTTTTTTTTTTTTTTTTGATAATTTTGAATAATGGTTTGTCGATCTTGTTAATACATTCAAAGAACTTTTGGGTCCCAGCATGTGGCACATTTTAGTGAAAGTTCCTCAGGGGATCATGATGTTGTGTGTCATCTAAATTGGTTTTCTCAGAGGCTATTACTATGGGAGTGCCAATTGTTAGAGATATATTGGTGTGTGTGTGTGTGTGTGTGTGTGTGTGTACTGTTTGCGTTTTTGCAATGGGACTGGGTCACCTGAAGTGAGTGAGGTCTTTGGTCATGTCTTTTTTCATGAATCGCTACCCCGTCTTTGCTGAGTGGACATTTGGATCTCTGTTTGCTGTTATCATAATTTGCCAGTCTTTGAACCAGCTGAATAATGTTTGAGGTTCAGTCTTAGGACAGCTCAGTCCTGATGTGAGACTAGGATATTGGAAGTGGTCCTAGTTCAGCAAAGGCCAAGTGTGACTTCTGAGCACACGGAAAAACCCTATAGAGTTAGCAGGTTCTTGGTAAAGATTCTCCTAGTGTGGAGAAGGAGCACAGGCCTCTGTGAGGTCCTAGATAGCCTGGCCTGGGTCACAGGGTGGACAGTCCCAAAATTCACTGTTTAATCTTAATGGTAATCTAACACGCATCTGTATTTTGTATATATAACTATGTCAGCTGCATTCATTATATTTTTCTTTCATTTTCAAACAAATACATTTTATTTTTATTATTACATTCTTCTTTCATCAAAATTCTATGATACATAGTTAATTTTTATTATTTGCTAAGGCTTTTTTGAATTACAAATAAATGTAGAATTTAAGTGCTTCTCTACTATTGATTGAGATATTTATATCATTTTCTCGTTTATTTTCCCAAGGGAATGAGTCATATTGATGATTATTTTGAATATTTGAAGTTTTTCTATTTTTTCCATAAACAATCCTTGCCATGCAATAGTTATATTATCCCTTTTCTATATCCTGGAATGTGATTTACTAATATTGGGTTTGAATTTCTTCACGCTTAAGTTCATAAATAAGGTTGACCAGAAATGACCTGTTTTGTTATTCTTAGAATATGCTTTCCAGAGTTAATATTAAAGTCAAGTTGGCTTCAAAAACAAAGCAAACCAAACAGCGTTCCATGAATTTGGCTGCTCTGAAGAGGTTTGTGGCACAGCTGGGTTTGTTTCTCCATTAAATAATTGGGAAAATTTATTTTTGTTTTTAATGATTACAGAATCTACATAAAGAATCTGTTTTTAAGATGTCATGTTCCTCTCTCTCTCTCTCTTTCTCTCTCTCTCTCTCTCCCTTCCTTCCTCCCTCCATCATTTTATCTTTTCCTCCATTTCTCTCCACCACCAAAGGCAACTTCATGCCATCCTCTCGCCACATTCTGGAACTCCAGTGGAAGCATCCTGCTATTGTCTCACAAACTCTGAGGCCCCGTCCGTGCTCTCCCAAGTCTCTTACATCATGGTAGTTCTCCCTCTTGAAGTTCGCTCCCCTTTCACCTGCCATCTCCTTCTCACGGTTAAGGACATCCGTTTTAAAACTTTCAGGTTTGTCATCTTTTATTCTGTGCTTCTATTTGATTACTTGTAACTTCCACTTCTCTGCTGAGGTCTTCAAAATCTTTCCGTCCATTGTCAGCATATTTCCTTTCCATCCCTGAGCATAGGTGCAGTTGCTGCTTTCAAACAATATGCTGCTGAATTCAGCATCCAAGTTGCCTCAGATTTAGACCCCATTGATCTTCTTTGCTTTTGAGATCACGTCCACTGTCTGCTTTCTTTGTATGTTGAAGGGGAATTGCACTGTGGACATTGTGGTCATTCTGAAACTCTGGATTCTGATTTGCTCCTAGAGGGATATGATAATGTAACATTTACAATCATTTAACTCAGTGGGACTGAAATTACAAACTTCTCTTAGGTGGCAGCTCAGAGCTAAGTTCAGCCCTTTTGCACCTTGCTGGAGTTGGAGTCTCTTCCAGAAAGGTGTAATCTATTAACTAGAAATTTGGATGAAAATCACTCTTAAATTTGAGCATTCCATGCACAGGCATTCTCCTTTCTGTGACCACCTCCTCGATTTCCTTATCTCTAATTTTTCAGGGAAAAGCCTGTTTTCCTCTAGAATGATAGCTACCCCTATTGTATGAATTGAATGCTTCACACTTTCCACAATCCATGTCTTAAAACCCTAAAGCCCAGGATGGTGTGTTTGAGAATAGGCTTCTAAGAGATTTACTGAGGTTGAGTTCATTATAAGGGTTAGGTCTGTCTCAAATAGGATTAGAATTTTATACATACACATAATAAAACCCCTCAGAGCACGCTTGCTTTCTCCATACATGCACTAGAAGAGGTCACATGACTACATAGTGGGTCAGCAGCCACCCTCAGTCCAAGAGGAAAGCCCTCCCAGACACCAGCCTGGCTGACACTTTGCTTTGGGACTTCCAATGTATAAGCCTACAAAGTAAGCATTTCTGGTGCTTAGGCTACCTGCTCTGGGTGGGATATTTGTCATGGATATGCTAAGACATCCAGTATGTCCATGGGGCCCTGGTTTTGCCTAGGTTTTGTTGTTGCTCTTGTTGCTATTGCTGTTGATGTTGACAGCAATAAAACCAGTCCATCCACGTCATTTCATTCCTTTCATCCGAGTTTCAGCCTGTCCGCCGAATCTACCTGGCTCTGTTCACTGTCCAGTAACTTTGAATTCGGGCATGGGGTCGGTTTCTGTTGTGTGTTGTTGTCCACCGCTCATGTTTTTGATCTGGTGAGAAGTAAGCACATAGGAGGCGTTTACAGCACATTTATTTGTTGTTTTAAAGAGCCATCTTTGTTGATTCTTTCCATGATATGTTTGTTTTCTCTTGCTGTAATTGCTGTATTTACTTTAGGACATTTTACTTTAAGACATTTAAAATAGTTATATTTGTCTTTTTTATGTGTGTGTAGGATGTTTAATTTACTTTTCCCTCCAGCTTGCTGAAACGAACTTAAATCATTGAATTTTTTGAGGATTCTTTTCAGCACATTGATACTATTAATTGCACTTCCCTTATCTTTTGCATTATTCATTAATTTTGACTGATTGTTATTTACTAAATGAATACTAAATCCTCAGACTCTGCGTATGGAAATGCCTACTTTTTTTAGTTCTGCTCTTTGGTTATTTGTTTGGTGGGGGTTTCCTCATATATTTTTGGCCTATAGCTCTAGATTTAACTGCATGATGTCTTTCTTCTTCTGTATTCTGGAGCACTGGCATGTTCATGGTGTGCAATCACCTCCCTATCTCTAACAATACCTCTTTTCTCAAGACAGTAGTGTTTGGGATTCTGTAGCTGGATTCTGTATCTTCCTGTGTTTCTGCTAACCTGGAGATTTTCTACTCCATTTCTATGCAGAATCTCTAACTTCTTATATGTAATGGCTTTCACTTATACCCAATTTTGTTACTTACCTGGCTAACTTTGACTAAGGGTTGTAATGCTAAGGCACAATCGCTGTGAGCTTAGGGTGAACTGTATTGTGTCACAACTGCCGAGGCACACCTAACTACTGCAGGAGAAGCGGTTTCACTGGGAAATAACACACTGATAGACACCACACTGAGCACAAATGAAAAGTCAAACCTAAGAAGATAATGAAGGCCAGATATCCATCGTATCCACCCCACATACAGTGTGTCTATCTTTATGTCGTATCAACTCCACATAAGTGTATCTTTACGTCATATCCACCCCACATACAGTGTCTTTACATCGTATCCACCCCACATACAGTGTATCTTTACATACAGCTTTACATTTTGTACAGCATTATCAAGCTTGAGGAGTTAACTTTATAGTTAGTCTTTAAATCATATTCATTTATTCTCAACGGGAATCCTTATTTTGGTCATACTACCACAAAAGCCCCAGTTAAAGGACCCATAAGAGATGTGCTAAGAGCCTCTTCACTAGCCCTGAATAACTTGAAATTTTACATCACACTTTATTTTTCTAGAAATGGGAGTCTAATGTTTTTATCTTTTTCCTAAAAGAACCCTTACAAAATTTACAAACATGGATATCCCATGAGTACATAAATCCATTGGCCCAAACGAATAGAATAGAATTCTCTTACAGATGTCAGTCGTGGTAAGGTTTGCTTTCAAGGGGGCATCCAAGACTGTGCAACGGAGCACAGAGGCTCGGGCACATCTTCCTGCTAGGTGTTAAAAACTTCTGCTCCGGACAGAGAGCACAAGCAAGGAACTCAGGACCGCGAGGGGTGCACCCATACACTGAGACAATGGGGATGTTCTATCGGGAACTCACCAAGGCCAGCTGGCCTGGATCTGAAAAAGCCTGGGTTAAAACCGGTCTTGCTGAACATAGCAGACAATGAGGACTACTCAGACCCCAAGAACAATGGCAATGGGTTTTTGATCCTACTGTACCTATTGGTTTCGTGGGAGCCTAGGCAGTTTCGTGGATGCTCACCTTACTAGACCTGGATGGAGGTGGGTGGTCCTTGGACTTTCCACAGGGCAGGGAACCCTGATTGCTCTTTGGGCTGACGAGGGAGGGAGACTTGATTGGGGGAGGGGGAGGGAAAGGGGAGGCGGCGGTGGGGAAGAGACAGAAATCTTTAATAAATAAATAATAAATAAAAAAAAACTTCTGCTTCCCCCTTGTGTCGGCAGCTTGCAGGAAGTGTGTGTGTGTGTGTGTGTGTGTGTGTGTGTGTGTGTGTTGGGGAGATCAATACACAAAGGCTGTGATTATAAAAGAAAAACATTTTCTTCCAGTAGAAGAGAAATCATATTTATAAAAAAGGAAATATTCTCAACCCTACAGTGTGCTGTGTAAAAAGTCTGACACTTAACATATATTTTCCAGACATGGCAATTGTTAATGTTTACCCTATGGAACCCTTAAAGTTACATGACCATTAGGGGTTATTTATGATGAACTAGTCCTCCCCATTTAAAAGATTTAACAAATTTGAATAAAACTGACTAAAAGTGATCATGAGGTCCAAGTGACTCCATTAAGTCACCATATGCAGCTACATTAGAGGCTCCAGCATTCCAATCTGACGCAGCATCCCCAGCATGTGTTATCTTTACAAAGCATCAGTATTATTGACAAAATTAACATGTTGCCGAGACACTCTGTGGGACCTGCTGAAATAGAATGTGGACTTGCCTAATTCATGCCTGCTTTTAACACAGCAGTTCCATAATAGCAGACGATCCTTCCAGCAGCCACGCTGCATTCTAACCAAAACTCCGTGTTTGGACGATGACCCCCCAACAGCTCGGTCCACCTCGAGCATCTCCATCCTCCCTCCCTGATAACAAGCAAATCAGCAAAAGCGGCCGCTGACATTTTCCAACCTGACTCCTGGAGTGCAGTGACTGCTCTATTTAACTGTAGGCAATTCAGTGTTAAGGCTGTTCTAAGCCAAACAGCCAGGGCTTTGAATAGGCACAATATCTGTAAACATCTTTAGCATGTGTTCCTAAGACAAACTCTTGGGCATAAGATTAGATATACTAAAAAAAAAAAAAAAAAAAAAAAAAAAAAAAAAAAAAACCTCAATCGATCTTTTTGGGCTTTCAGTTTTCGTAGGAAAATTACCTTCCTAAATATAAACAGGCACAGACTAGAAACATATGAGGTGAAATTATTAAACAGTATTAAAATTATACCCGGCAAGGAAGCCTCCAGCCCCTGGATAACCTTACCATTGATTTGAAGAACTTCCTTTATTACCTGACAAGCTTGCTCATTCTGAACATTTATTTCTATTTTGTTGGGCTTTCAAGCATGCCTACAGTGTTGCTGAGGAGTAAAATATCTTCTATAACCCAAATCATAAATCTTTCTTATAACCATGAGACTATATCTTTACGGCCATACATCATTTTAGCGCCTGTCCAAAAGTGCCATCATATCGCCTCACAGATTAGAAACCCGGAAGACAATGCACGGTTGGCAACACCTATTAAATGCAGGTAAGGAAAATAATTTTCCTTTCCAGCAAGCCAATACTCCCACTGCAAAACTTTCATACAGCTAGAAATTATTTGTGTATGTGTTCTAGCCAGCAGCGCATGGCCTAACTAGGTTAATGTAAGGAAACAAAATGGATTTATTTTTTTTAAAAAAAAAAAGTCTCATTCAAATGTAAAAGATGAAAAGGCAGACATGGAAAAGAAGGAAATTGATGCCTTTGTTTTATGAGAAGTGGCAGAAAGAGGTTATATTTTTATTTTATTATCCCATACAAACATCTGGCACAGATTCAGGCAGGAGAGGACTTTCCTTCTTAGGAAGAACTGATCGCTGTCTGGATGTCCCTTGCTTGGCCTTTAATGACATTTTGTAGGCACAGCCATTAGTACTCTGCCTAGGAGGAGAAAGTGACATTTGGTAACTGAGGGGCTGGAGAGATGACTCAGAGGTGAAGAGCGCTTGCTAATCTTACAGAGGACCTGGGTCTGGGTCCTAGCACCCACATCAGGTGACTTAGAACTGCCAGTTCCAGAGATCCAGTATCCTCTTCTGACCTCTGTGTGGTCACATACACACACACATACAGAGAGAGAGAGAGAGAGAGAGAGAGAGAGAGAGAGAGAGAGAGAGAGAGAGAGAGAGACATGTTGCACATACATATATACTCAGGCACACGCAATTTTTTTTAAAGTGATATTCACCTTCCTAGACATGGACGGAGGGGGGAGGACCTTGGACTTTCCACAGGGCAGGGAACCATGACTGCTCTTCGGATTGGAGAGGGAGGGGGAGAGGAGTGGGAGGAGGGGGAGAAGAGAGGGGGAGGGGGAGAAGAGTGGGGGAGGGGGAGGGGAATGGGAGGCTGGGAGGAGGCGGAAACTTTTTTTTTCTTATTCTCAATAAAACAAAAAGAGAAAAAAATAAAATAAAATAAAATTTAGCACCTTCACCCTCCTCATGTATGTGCACGGGTGTGGGTGGGTGGGTGTGTACTATTTGAACTCTGCTTCCTCTCCAGCTTGTATAACAGCTGTGTCTAAGTCGTCCTCCTCCTGTAGAATTCCTCAGGTCTGCTGCACCCTGGCCTTGCTGTTCTGAATGAAAGGCGTGTGCCATGAAACGTGCGATGCTCACGTACTGTGCCTGCTTTTCCTGTCATTGAATATATAAAAGGAAATGTAGGTATTTGTCTGCTGTGTGTGGATTATTTTACTTAACACAGTGTCTGTCCATTTGTTTGAAATTGCATAATTTTACTCATCTTTACAGTAATAATCCATTGTGTGTGTTTAATACATACCATAATAGTATATGTGTATACATATTACCATAATAGTATATTATGCGCCATAAGTGTATATATCTATACATATATACCATTGGTGGGTACCTAGATTGACTCTATTGTGAATTGTCCTGCAATTAACAAGGGCTTGCAAGGTTCAAAAGAGGAAATACGCATGGCCAATGAATATGTGAACACCATAGTGCCATCTTGCAATCAGAGAAATGCAAATCCAAATTGAATGAGACACCTTATTCCAGTTCGAAAGACTATTAGTGACAAAGACAAAACAAATCCTAGCAAACATTTGGAGGAAAAGACGCCTTCAGGAGCTGTCAGGAATTACAAATCAGGGCAGCACGGACAACAGTGTAGAGAGTCCTTAGAACTCTAAAAGTAAAAGCTGCCAGGTAACCCGACTGTCCCACATACCCTCCAGCATCTTAGGAAGCCAGGTGTCTCCTGAAGCTCCCCAGTTACTGTCAGACACCAGGCTAACCTTTTCTTTAATATGCTCCTGCCTCCAGCTTCTTCATTAAGCTGAAAAGAATTTGCAATCCTAGGAGAGAACAAGGAACGGATCCAACTTGCTGTGGATACACAGAAGTTTTTAGATAAACGTAAAAGTTTTAATTACTTGTTTAACAGAAACACACACACAAATACACTGAATTAAAGAAAAAAGCTTTTTCTTCTCTGCCTAATTGATATTTCTTGGTGCCTACTTTAAGTCAAAGACTAAAATGGGTGAGTTCAGAATGGCATTGAGTCTTCATTTTTCATGTAGGTCCATGGGAAGGACTTACTTCCCTTACTGGGTATGAGATCGGTAGGTCCATGGGAAGAGCTTATTCCCCTCACTGGGTCTGAGATCTGAACTTGAGCCCTCAAGATTTTGGAGCAAGTGTTATTAATCACTGGGCCATCTCTCCAGCCCCAGGTTGGTTTTCAGCTTTTGAATTTTTATCTCTATTGAAGGTCTTAGATTGGTCATAGCTAATCCTAATAAGAAGAAATAAAGGAGGTACTATCCTTGCTGTAATTCTAATCAGAAAACCAGGACTGTGTTGCTATGATATGAGCTTCATGCTTCTATCCATGCAATGGTTGTGTTTTCCAAACCAAGATCTAAAACACACCAGTTAATATTGGTACTAGTGGGTAATTTGGGGATCATTCTACCTAAAGTTGTACCTTAGTTTTCTAACCCACTTCCCTGTCCCATCACAAACTCCTTTAGAGCACACTGTATCCTCTTGCTTTCTTATCCATCGCTCTGTACCATCTATGCCTATGGACCCCATGGCTTCCACAATGGAGTAAGATGCTTTTATGTCACTCTCTCTCAGGAACAGAGAGAGAAAGTGAAGAAACAGAAACATATAGGAGAGTCAGGACAGCAAGGCCTTGGTCTAGTTTGTTAAAAACATTTTTACTCATGTTTGAAATTCTCAAATATTTTTTAAGATAATAAAGGAAATTTGTTTACAGCCAAGTGATATCCTAAGAACCGGAAACACTACAGATGGAGAAGTCCTGTTTGGGTCGCGAAAGTGCATTAAGGACCCAGGCTTCAGCTCCAATTTTCTCATATTAAGTATGGTTTTACCTTCTCTATAGAACCCACCTCAAAATAACAGTATCACTTTTTAACTGCTATGTTTTATTATGACATTTGCAGACATGCAATAAACTTAGAAGGGTCTTGGGGTGAATCTCATGTAACTGTTAATCCCACAGATGCAAAGAGAAAGACCCTTGACCCAAATCATAGCCAGATTAATTAAAGCAAACAATTAATTAAAGCGAACTTTTTTAAATTCATGTGCATAGTCTGTCTCCCCCTGAAAGAGGGGTTCAAGAGATCAGCCCTGAACATGGGTGAGAAAAGGGCTTTTGTAGTTCAGGAGTCGGGAGGCTCCTAATGGGGGATTTGGCAGAAACATTGGCAGGGTTACAGAAACAGAACATAAGGGTTACATGTTGGTCATAACAACCTAAAACAAAGGCATGGCTGCCATTCTTGGAACAGGCAGTACAGAACCATTTGTAGTTAAGGTTACAAGTGGGGTAAGCCCCAATCCTTGAGAAACAGAGGTTTAATCACAACCAGGAATGAGCCTAGTTTGTCTTTACTGTCAGATGGCTTTCAAGTCTAAGGTGGCAGGCTAAGGTTTATCATAACCCTCTGTGTGAATTGTATCATTTATCTATTGTGTTGTTTGTACAAGTCTACACACTTGGACATCCTTTTAGCTATGGGAGAACTACCGCCTATGCATTTCAAAGTCAAAATGCCTATACCTAAATCTTTAGCATGGAGGTCACCTACCACAGACTCACATTTCCAAGTGTTAACTCAAACTTCACAGACTGTAGTATCTCTCTGCTGAGTTTCTTTCATCTCTAAGTTTGGGAAAAGGTGTCCACTTTGAGACTCTGCTCCTGTTGATGTACAGTACTGCACCTCACAATCCGGCATCAGCCTTTCCCAGTCTGTCACCGCCCTCAACCTCTGCCAGAGCCAACAACTCAGTTACTACATAAGAACATTTCCATGCTTGCCCAAGAGCTATGCAATAATGGTTTTAGCATGAACCTCTGTGGTCAAACTTCAGGGACCTTTGGTTTCAACTCAAGACAAACTGGACCTTTTCCTAAATGCCTGACAGTTGTCTATAGAAATAAAAGGAGACTCCTCATAGTGTGGAAGTCTCCCTCACCACTTGCTGATTCCTAACGAAAAATCTCACTAGGAAACAAAGTACACTTTATCTGATACATCAGCACTTTTCTTTTGTCTCCTTGTAGCAGGTCAAGGAAGTTCTTCAGCCCCCACTCAACCACCGTTACAATGTTGCCAACAAGTTCTCTTTGTCTAGACAGTTATAATCCCTTATCTGTGGTAGCACAGGGTCCTGGAAGAATATGTAAATATAACAGATACACGTTGATAAATTAATAAGCCATTGCTGGGTGCAAGTTACTAATCAGGAACTCTTGATTTCTTCTTGCTGGCCAGGAGGAGGCTCAGTGAGGAGTCAACGCAGCGTGCATGGCGCTGTGCCCGGAAATGGCAACTCTTGCCTCGGGGGAGTGAATCCTACTTCTAATAAAATAGGGCAGCTGCCTGTGGAAGCAGCTTTTCTGGCCCACTGTTTTACAGTCTCAAAATACAGTTCCTGCCTGGTGACACCTTTACCTCCAACACACGGTCTTTGCTCTGCTTTTGTTTTCGTTTGACCCTGGCAGCCGACGGTCTTCCACGGGATCTTTTAAGTCACCGTCTGTTTCCCTGTACCGAGACCCTCACTGCCTTCCTGGGTCACTTTATCCCCATCACTAAACTGGCTGTTCATGTAAATTCCCATCCCTCCCATTCTTCCCTGTTGCTCGCAGGTCACCCCCGTTAGCTTATTGTCCTCATTGTGTTTCTTTCCTACCGTGTAATGGTTCTTCCAGCTGATAAGCTGTGCTCAAAATACTGAGGGGCCATGCAGCTCTTCTGGGCCCTGAGCAGATGGAGGTAGCAGTCCAGTCATTTTGTCACAGAATTGCCTTGTGATGTGCGAGCCTCGGAACAGCCCATCAGCTTCGTGGTTAATGGACCCGTATGTTTCCCATCTTCCCCATTTTAAACTGGAGTTAGATATTTTGGCAAATATATTTCCGCTGCAGCCTTAGTTTTGGTGCCATCTTTTGGAAGCAAAAGTGGCCTCGATCTTTAACCACTCCATCTATCAGAATCCACAGTTCTTTGTGCTGAGCAGCAGGGAGAAGGCGCGGTAATAAAATAGCAACCGCTTAACGCGCCAGCGTTCTCGCTAGAATGCATCCACGTAGATTGTCCTGTTAGTGTCTAATAACAGCCTGGTTATTATTTTCAGTTTAAATCGGAAATATCTGCATATATTACCCTGAGCGAATGACTCGGAATCGCTATGTTCAATGAGTCAGTCCAGGAGCTAATCAGGACGTTACCTCTTCCTAGAAAGATAAGGCAAGACCATCCTGGTCTTTGCCTGCTGGGTTTCCTCCAAGAGATCAGAAGCTAGAAAACACGGCTACCTGTGAGTTGTCTCATAAGAAGTGGTGTGTCTCAGAGCAGCAGTGGCCAGGAAGGTGCTCTAAGGACTGATCCAACCCCAACACAATCTATGCTGGGATGCTTTGTGCTATCAGACACCGCCATGAATATACAACCGTTCCACTCTTGACCCAGCTGGTGTGTGTGTTTTGAAAACATCACACGCAGATCAAATTACCATGCCAAGAATTACTCTGTAAAATACACCGGGGAAATATGTCACTGAAAGGAATCCTCAATCCTTTCATTAGGCCAGCAGTCATCCATGCTCTGTTTGCAAACTTGAGGCTCTAGGTGTGAATCTGAGCAAGACAAAGGCCACATCAATTTTAATTGGTCTAAGGTTAGATGGTGGTCTGAGATACACCCTCTGAACCACTCAGAGGGGCTCCGCAAGCATCCAGTGAAACAAAGGGACAAATTGGTCCCTTTGGAACAATGAACCTCTGCCGTTATTCTTAATATGCATTGTTGTGAGCAGAGAAGGTCCCTCTCTCTCCCACCATGGTTTTGCCTTTCCTGGTAATTGTTTCCTTAGAGTAAACTTGAGCGTTCCGTTTGTGCTAGCACTGGAGTTTGTTTTTAACAAACTGTAGGGGCATCAAATATCCTTGACCTTAGCGTGTAAGGGCAGGTGCCTGTTTTCCCGCGTTTCCTGAGCTTGGAGTTCAAGTTTCCTGGAAGTCTCTGCTGCTCATTATGCAGGCTTTTGTTTCCTGATTCACATCCTTGCAATCAACTCTAAATCCTGTTAGTCCCAGTTTCCTCCCCCACCTTTTCTTCCCCTTTGAAAATGGAATCTTTTTCATACAATATATTCTGATCATGGTTTCCTCTCCTCCAACTCCTCCCAGATCCTCCCCACCTCCTCACTCACCCACCTCCACGCCCTTCCTCTTTCCCTCATTAGAAAACAAACAGGCACATTTTTAGTTCATAGACAAATAACCATGCTGCCTTTGATCTTCCTTCCACCACAGCAGCACTGGAAAAGAAATGTGAAATATGTATACAAATTTATAGACAATGTATATACAAAGTATACATATATGTATATATACAATATATGCATAACGAGATTAGATCAAAATAATAATCACATAGTTGCTGAGAAAGCTACTTGCAAAGTCTCCCTGAGGAGGGAAGAGTGGGGTGTGGCCCCAGAGGGCTTCAGGGACTGTCCCGCGCCCATCCCAAGTGAGTGTCCTCCCCAAGGAACCAGCCCAAGAACAGCAGAGCCACTGTCGGCAAAGGAGGGCAGTACCCTCTGAAGTCCACACGCAAGGCACAATAATGAGAGAAGATGCTTATATTGTCTTGGCAACCAGGCTTGCTCAGAGCCATGGTACAGTTTATGTGAGGAAATTGGTCTAGAAAGAAACTCCTAGACTGTCCAGGCATTCAGGGATACTGTTAAGTCAGGTCACAGTGTACCTGGGTCATGCCCATAAAGAGGTTTTATTTTTAAGTTCTTGATTTACAGAAAGTTTACAAGGCTATTTATTCTCAGTTTCTCCTCTATCAGATGCAGCCGCACCGAAGATTTATAAAGTATGCCAGGATAGACAAAATCAATGAACTTGATTCAACAGCTGGGAAATTTTTACTCCCTACGCCCACGTCCTGTCTCCTTCTAAAACCTCAACCCGCTATTTGATTTTTCACCTCTTCCAGAACCCAGATCTTTTATTTGCCATGTTCAATATCTCAAAACCTGTCCTCCAGATCGACAAGCCATGGTGGAAAACAAGTACACTTCACCTTTCCCACGGGTACCTCGATTGGGGAAGGCTGGCGGTTGTAATTGGATTGGACTCCTTTAGACGTGTTCGTCTTAATGCGAATATGATAACTCAATTAGCAGGGGGAAGAAAGAAAGGAAAAGTCTTCGTCAGCTTGTCCCGCTGCCCGATGATGCAGACCCTGACAGGAAGCTGGGGTTGACAAGAATGCCAACCTTAAAGATCTTCTGACCTAAACTCTCTGCTCAATTTTTTTTTTTCATTGTCAATCTCCATGCGATGAATAGCGAGTCACAAATTGCATCGTCACAATTTTCAGTACGAAGCCTTCCACAAAGTCTTATCTGGAGAACAGAGTTGTCTTGCTTTTCTCTGTACTTTGTCATTTTCTCTATAAAATGGATAGCATGTTACTTGTACGACTGGATATATATATACATATGCACAACTAGACATGCATTTATATAGAAATGTAATATGCAAAATACCCACTTACCCATATCCATATGTAAACATGTCTCTCACTACACTTAATTTATACAACACAAGAAATATCTGCTGGCTGTACATTTTGTTAAGATGTGTGAAATTCTCCGTTCTCTGCCGCCCGTCTGCACCTAAATGTTCTTGTCCTTTGTGGCTAATCGTCATCGGATTTCAGACTAAACAAAGGCCTTTCTGACCTCTGTCCACATATCTTTCCCATCCCTCCTATAAACATTTTATCCTAATAAGCATCCCTAATGTGAACATTTATTCCTGTCTCCTTTTAACCTCCTCGTACTTCGCAGCCTAACTACATGCTCTCCGGACCTCACATTCACCCCATCTTCCACCATGCTGTTTGATCAACCCCATCTCCCAGTTTCCTTTGCCGGACTTCCTTGTTCTGCACCTACTGACACCTGCCCACATGCTGTATTGTGGACCCTAGCTATGTCACTGACATGCAGTCACATGAACCGTGAGCACACAGTTAAATGAGTTTCCACAATGGGACATCCAAGTCGCTGGCACCATCAGCGACCCTGAAGCTCTCACAGGGCTTGATTTTGGATAATTTCTTCCCAATCTACCCATAGGATGATCTTGAATTTTATCTGCCTCTTTCACTCAATATTGAGAGTTTAACACCAGCCTCTGGCATCCTATACAGCAATACTTTGTTCATTTTTACCACTATATAATATTCTATCAAATAATTGTTCCCAGCTATGTGAATTTCTATGAGAATGTGGTCTGTGCTCACTCCCAGGCTTGATAGCTAGCTCAGACATTAGTGCACACTTACACACACTGTATGGAGTACACGGCACACTTTTCTTTTGATGTGCACTAGGAAGGTGGTTGTTGGATTGTGCCTTGCGTATGCTCATCTTTAAGGCGAAGGTTCTACTACTTTTTCCAGGCATGCTTGAAGGGATCCCTACCAGTGTCATCTAGGGAATCTAACCCCACAAAGAGGTAAGGATGAAAACCAGGTGCAGAGCAACTTCGTCAACCTGGGGCAGACTCCGGGGAGTCTAATGCCAGGTGGCTTATCGTCAGCATATTTAAAACACAGCACAACTTAGGAAAAGGTTTCCAGGCAACCGTCAGTCCAGTTCCAGGTGCACAGTAAAGCTTAAGATGTGACTACATAGAAACTGCTTTACAAAGTACATGTGACCATGAGGGTGGGTTCTACAGCTACAAGGCCTAGAATCTAGTGTGGACTCTGACCAATAGCATAGAAGTTAGCAGGTCATAAAGTACTTGTGACATCTACACTAAGGATGGGTAATGGTCCAGGGAGGGAAGAGTCTGGGATAACCATGCTGGGGGATTATGGTGAGGTCTAGTCTATCCCTTCAATTAGCAGAAAGGTTACCAGGTCGTTAACAGCCTCCACTCTTAGCTTTCTAGATGAAATGCAGGTATTTGAATTTTATCCCAATTGAAGGAGACGCCCTGTGTGTTTAACATTCCTGGTTCCCTTAGTTCTTCTCTCTGTGAGTACAAGGACCTTTGTGCCCCCAACACATGCCATGCTGTTCTATAACATGCTCTCTCTCTCTCTCTCTCTGGAGTTTCCCAGGGATAGTCATGACTAAGCAACCAAATCACACCAAGCCTGGGAACAGTCAAGACCACACCTGGCTCTCACTGCTCGGTTTACAGTGTAAGATGCCACCACGCCACACCCTGAGAGCCAGCTGGCATGGCTCCCATACTCTCACTGGCCGGAGCTGGTGAGAGCCCAAAGCATTTGTATCAGTCAATGTGATACACTTAGGTCTAGTCATCCAGCTGGATTTTGGGTTTCTAATCCCTCACTGCATCCACTTGAGGTCTTTTGGAGAACGTAGGTTGTTAGACTTGTAATGCGGCATTCACATCCACCTGCACATCATCTAGGCCACGGGTACACCTGCTTCCTTTCTGACCATTCATGTTCCTTCCTCTGTCCTCTCCTGACATCCAGTATAGATTCTGTATCCTCTCTCGGTGGAGAAGGAGAGATCATTGATGTTGATATAAATGGAGGTGTTTAAATGTTCCCACACACGACAGATTTCTTCCATCTTTTTGAAAAATTGGTCCTGTGCTAGATACTGGAGACATTTCAGAGAGCAAAAGCAGATTAAAAGGGGGGCTTCAGTGAACTTACTGTCTACACATAATAAAGTACGCATTATGTTTATGATACTGCTGATATTAAAGGTAAGTCAGAAAGGATTTAAAAAAATCTCAGTGGCCTATTCAAGTTCAAGTTAAAACAGAAAGAGCTGTGGGGCTACCAGGAAGAAGGAACAGTAAAGGTCCTGAAGTTGAAGTGTGTGCCTGCTGTAACCAGGAAGAAGGAGGCTCGGTGCGGCTGGGTGGCTAAAGCAGACAGGGAGAGGAGGGATGGTGTAAATATCAGTTAGCCAGGATGAGCGTGGGGACTCTACCGCCCTAAGCACGTGTGCTAGGCTCTTTGGCTGGTTTGTAGGAGGGGGGTGCTGCGGTTTCCCAGGTGTCTCCCAACTGTCCTTAACTGTACTCTTTGCCCTTTCATGAGCTTTTTGCTGGGCTGCTGTCATTCCACACTCTTACAATTCTTGATATTTTCACTTGCCTTGAACTTCTTTCTATGTTCTTAACAATACCTGACAGTTAAACACTCTGCTGGGTGTTTCTCTAGTCAACGGATGTTTATTTATGTGGTCCTAGCTAGGGCTACTATTGCTGTGACGAAACACCATGACCAAAAGCAAGTTGGGAGGAAAGGGTTTGTGTGGCTTACACTTCCACATCCACAGTCTGAAGGAAATCGCGGCAGGAGCTCAAAGAGAGCAGGAAGCTGGAGGCCGGAGCTGATGCAGAAGCCATGGAGGGGCACTGCTTGCTGGCTAGCGCCTCATGGCTTGCTCGGCTGGTTTTCATAAAGAACAGAGGACCACCAGCACAGAGGTGGTCCCACCTGCGATCGTCTTTGCCCTTCCCTCATCAGACACTTCTCGTGTTCACTTTGTGTTCTGTATTTTGGTTTGGTTTGGTTTGTCAAAGTCTCACTAGATAGGCCCAGGTGGCCTAGAACTCACTATGAATAATTACCATGTTGGCCTGATTCACAGTGACCCTTCAGCCTCTGCTTCCCGAGTGCTGAGATTTAAGGTGTGTACCTGCTTATCCTTATCACATCCCATAACCACCCTTTGAAATTTCCCTGGAACCCTGGTGTGTGTCCGTGTCCTTCTGCTATTGTACGGGTGTACTTACAGATAGTGCGTATCTATCTATGTGCCTATCTATCTAAATGTGATTAGGTCATTTAAAATGTAACTCAGCAGGCTTTGTAGTGTGCACCACACAATCCGTTGGCTTAGCTTGTTAGCTTTATTCTAGGAGATGGTTTTGCTTCAGCCATTGCAAACAGTGATTCTCTTTATATTTTTATGTCTTGTCAACATTTTTTTTTTTTGGTAAATAAGGGTAAAGTTTTGTATTGTCAAGCCCAGGATGCTTACTAAACCCTCCTACTCATTGTAACAATTCTACTGCTTGTGTTCCTTGGATTCTAGGGAGGCAATCATATTATCAAGAAGTAAGGACAATTGTATTTCTGTCTTTGTAATCTGTGGGTGCCTTACTTGTATCTTGTTTTAATTCACTGGCTTGGCCCTTGGCGCAGTTTTAGAGTAGAAATGGACATGTTTTCTCATCCTTAATTTGTAAAAGGATTAAGTCTACCATTCCACAAGCACTTACTTACACTAAAGACTTTTGGTTGATGCTTTTCATGTGTCATGAATCTAGGATCCTTCAGAGATTCACCAGTCTGACCATAAATAAATGTCAACAAAGAAGGGGTATTATTCAGATACTGGCTCCAGATGTTTATGAAGTCAAGACAGCAGCCACGTGTCTCAAGATGTATTTCTGAATTATGTTAGTCAGGGGTTTATAAAGGCAAATCTCACGAGGCTATGTACTTCCTTCCGCCGTGCAATCAAGGGCAAGGACACATACTGGCATACATCCTGTCTCTGTGTAATCAGGCACACATCCCGCCTACCTAGGATCAACACTCATCCTGCCTATGTGCCGAAGAGAAAACAAGTAGGTTGTTAGTTCACATGAACAAGAACAAGAACAAGAATTACAAGAGAAGCTCCCATCATTCCAGCAAGTTATCTGTCCTTGGGCAAGCAGGGCTTGCAGGTCAGAGACATTTTTTGTCTCGTGATTCTCTTAAGCACAGTCATTTAAAACTTGTCAACATAATGTTCACCATGACACGTGCATCTAATGACATCCCTTTCTCTTCTGAGTTCACAAGGAATTTTTGTCACAAGATGATACTGACTTTTATTAAATGCCCGGTCTGCTTTTATTATAAACCTGACCTGCTGAGTTCCTTAAGATAAATTTCACAGCAATAGTTTTAATTGGTATGATAACTTTCTAATAGATCATTGGAACTGATTTCATGAACGCTTTGAGACTCTTTTTTTTTTTTTCAGGGTGAGGTTGAATGTTTATTCAGGGGGTTGTGGAAGAGGAAGGGTGAAGGGGGGGACAGAGAGAGAGGGAGAGAGAGAGAGACAGAGAGAGAGAAGAGGAGAAAGAGACAGAGAAGGGGGGAAGCAGAGAAGTCGGGAGAGAGGCAGAAGCGAAGCTGCCTCTCCGAGAGGAAGATGGAAAAGAGAGCTTTGAGACTCTTTAAACAGAAGCAAAGAGACAGAAATCTTTAATAAATAAATTAATTAATTTAAAAAAAAAACAGAAGCAAAGGATAAATGTTTTCTATTTGGTATGTATAAGCTGTCTGGCATGAGTTGGGGAAGGTGAGCAAATACCTGTGGGCCAGAGCAAAGCAGGTAGTTGTAGTGTTGAAATACCTTCTGTGTCTGCTAGATACTTACCATAACACACTGAACCCTCACAGACAACTGAGGAAGAGTTTCCAGTGTCTCCTTGTAAATATGCAAACTTTCTGAATATCTTGTCAGTAGGCCTATGTTAGTTAGCAATATCATCTTTCCAGTCAAGTGAGCGTTGTCTCCTTATGCTATGGTTCTCTTTAGTTCTGGTAATACTTTCACTCTAGAAACCACCGGATCTCATATTTAAACACTAACTGCCTTAGTGTTAGTGTTTCAAAGGTCTTTCCCCTTTTATCCTTCATAAGTCTCTGGGCTGTAGGCACGACCCTGGTAAACAGTGAGTGGATCTCCTCTAATCTGGAGCCAGTGTTCTGTCTATAATAAAGAGAAGTGTTGTAGTGTGTAGAGTTCTAGTTCTGCCATGTTGCTTTGTGGCAGTTATCCTGCTAGTCCTGGTGCCGTTTCCTCTTCTTTCTTTGCTGTTCATTTACCTGTTTTCATTCCGCTCTTCCTTCCTCTCCTCTAATTGCTGGGAAACCATCCGTGTATTACCGTTTTCTAAGTAACTCGCCTTCCTCCTAACAGTCACCAGTCCTGCCGTCCTCCCCTGTCTGCGTGCCAATGCTTTCCGTTGTTTTCCCACCGTTTTCCTTTATCTGAATGTAGTTGTTAAATGCCATTTTTTTGCTATTGATTCACACAGCCAGTATTTACTTATATTTAGCTTCATATTCTAATTATATGGTTCATTAGTCGTTTCTATGCCTCAGTCTGCTCTTTTAGGTTGAATTTAATTTTTCAGGAACATGTCTTATGGGAGTTCATTTAGTGATTGCCTCTGGGTGGTAAACACATAGGTTTTGTGGGGGACTTTTTTATTTTGTTGGGGTTTTTGCCCTAAATGACTATTACTGCCATCTTTTTTTGAATGATGAGTTGACAGGTGTTTTTTTCTAAGCACCTCCCTTAGCACTTTGTGCCCAGTCTGAAAGCTTCTGTGTTTTTCATGAAAGTGAAAAGGGTACAAATGAGAAAAGGAATGGGATCAGCTAGGATGGGAGGAAGACAAAAGTGGGCAGTGGTGGACGTATATGATCAGAATACATTATATACATCCTTGGGAATGCTATAATGATACTCATTGAATATGTAATTACTATACACTAATTAAAACCTTAATAACATTCTGTTATCAGTTTAATTGCTATTTCTCTCGTTATTCTCATTTGATTGTTTTAGTGATGCTGGAGCTTGGATCTAAGGCTCTGTGTATTCTAGGTAAGCAGTTTCCTACTGAACTATAACCTCACGCTTCGGAATAATCCATTTTCTCACCCTGGATTTGTTCTTTCCTCCCTTGTGGTTTTGATGTTGTTGTTGTTTGTTTGTTTGTTTGTTTGTCTTTGTATTCTGAGTTACCTTGCAGGTCATTGCTTGGTCCTGGCTACTAGGTTTGTTTGTGCTTCCTCATTCTGATAGTTTTGTTGTTCATTGGTTCTGTCAGCAAGCACCTTTCTTAACCTGAACTCTCGCTTATTCTTATTTTCCCTCTTTTCTAAAGGGGTTTTAACCTGTTTTTTCCTAGAAACTAAATTCTTTAGTCTTCCTTTCCAGAGGAGCATGAATTTGCTATTGTAAGGGTCACAACTAAAGACCACCATTCCAACTGAAGTGTCTGGATACGGCAGACTTGATACTTGAGCCACAGAGTGTGCTAGGCAACACAATAGACAGGAACTACATTTGGCTTTTATTCTACCTCATGCGGTGGTTATATCTTTGCTCCATTGGCTGAGGTCTGACCTCATGATCTTATTCAGTTGTCTAGTCTGAAAAGAATTGGCACACAGGAAATGGAAGAAGGAGAAATGAGTCAGTGTACCAAGAAGACTGTCACTATTCCAGACCATCAAATTCCTAGAGCCTTACTGCAAACAAAGGTTTTATAGTGAGGGGGATGAGGCAAAACATTTGCATAAAACTTTCACAAGGCAGAGGAGATAATGATTTCAATTATTTGTCCTAAATACTAGTTTTATTGTATTTGACAGGAAAGACCCATTTTCCATATTTCTTTCTTTATATTTTTTCTTTTTATGGATGCTTCCATTCAATATATCCTGACCACAGCCTCCCCTCCCTCTGCTAGTCCCTGCCTCTTCCCTGCACTCTCGCCCAGATCTACTGCTCCTCCGCTTCCCTTTAGAAAAGAGCAGACCTCCCAGGGATATCAACCAAATAAGACATATCAATTTGTAATGAAACTAGGCACAAACCCTCATATGAAGACTGGACAAGGCAACCCAGGAGAAAGAAAAGGGTACCATGAGCAGGCAAAATTGTTGGAGACACTCCCATTCCCTCTGTTAGTAGTTTTTCAAAAAAAAAAAAAATACTAAAGACTCATAGCATGTATGCAGAGGACCTAGCACAGACCCATGCAGGCTCCATTGCTGCTTCAGTCTCTGTGAACTCCTAAGAACCCTGCTTAATTGACTCCACGGGTCATGTTCTTCTGGTGTCCTTGACCCCTCTCTCTCCTACAATCCTTCCTCCTTCTCATCCCAGGGATTTCCTGAGCTCTGCCTAATGTTTGGCTGTGGGTCTGTGCACTTGCTCCTATCAGCTGCTGGATAAAGCCTCGCTAATGACAATTATGCTAGACCCTGGTCTACAAGAAGAGCAGAATATCATTAGGAACCGTTTCATTGACTTTTTTAAAGTCAAGTTTGTTTCTCTCGCAGGTCTCTGGACTCTCCAGCCTCTGGCTGCTGGCCCTTCAGGGAGTGTCAGGTGTGGACAGCCACTTGTGCCATGGCTCTCAAGCTGGGCCAGTCGTTGGTTGGCCACTCCCAGAAGTTCTTTGCCATCTATACCCCCTGCACATCTTGGAGGCACGACAAATTATAGGTTGAAGGGTTTTGGTGGCTGGGCTGATGTTCCAATCTCTCCACTGGACGCTTTGCTCGTTATGGAACATAGCTTGTTTGGGGTTCTGTATCCCCCATTACTAGGAGATGTTGCTAGGGTCACCTTTGTAGATTCCAGGGAGTTTCCATTGCACTAAGTTTCTACCTCACTCCTGAAATACCCCCCACTTCCAGTAATTCCCAGTCCTCTCTCCCTCCACCCTCCTGCCACCATCCCACTCATGCCCAGTATGCCTGTAAAATCTATTCTATTTTTCCTTCCCATGGAGGTCCATGCATCTCCACCTTGAGCCCTCCTTCTCTGGCTCTGTGGATTGTAGCTTGGCCATCCCTTTTGTTATGGTGTTGAAACCCAGGACTCAACACAAGATGTTGCCAGGCAAAGATTTATTTGCAACAGGGTCAAACTTTCAGTCTCCCACGGTTGGAGAATGAAGCAGCAGAGACTATAGCAGAGTTACCTCTTCATAGCAGGCGAGCTGGTGATGACATAAGTGAAATTATACAGTTCTTTTTATGATCATGGAAAAGGTACATGTTATGGGTTTATGGTCAGATAGTTAGCAGAACATACCATGAAACGTTTTATGGTCAGTCAATTCTTAGAACATATCATGAAGCAATGGAAACAATTTAGGATGTATAAACCACAAAGTTATAGAACACAAGTTGACCTTCAGCCTGGGGCAAGGTTAGAGGCTAACACGTTAAATAGGAAAAGGAAGAAAAATAGAGCCAGCTGGGCCTTCATACTTTACTTTACAACTAATTTCCATTTTAAGTAAGTACATATCATGTTTGTCTTTTTGGGTCTAGTTTACATCACTCAGGGTGATATTTTTTCCTAGTTATATTAATTTGCCTGCAAATTATATGATGTAATTTTTAACAGCTGAATAATACTCCTTTGTGTAAATGCACCACACTTTTTTTTTACCCATTCTTCAGTTGAGAGGCATCTAGGTCATTTTCAGTTTCTGGCTGTTATGAGCAAAACCACTGTGAACACAGTTGAGCAAGTGTCACTGTGGTAGGAAGAGACATCTTGGGGTATAAACCCAACAGCGGTATAGCTGGATCTTGAGGTTGGTGGAGTCCCAGTTTCCTGATGAACCACCATATTGATTTCCATAGTGACTATACAAGTTTGCACTCGACCAGCAATGGAGGAGTGTTCCCCTTGCTCCACATTCTCACCAGCATGAGTTGTCACTCGTATTATTTATTTTAGCCATTTTGACAGGTATAAGATGGAATCTCAGAGTCTTTTGATTTGCATTTCTCTGGTGGCTAAGGATGTTGAACATTTCTTTAGTGTTTCTCATTAACTTGGGATTATTCTACTGAGAATTCTGTTTAAATCTATACCCCATTTTTTAAATTGGATTATTTGATTTATTGGTGTCTGGTTTCTTGAACTTTTTATATATTTTAGATAAATCAAGATCAGATAACCAATTTAAATAAACCTGTATCCCCTAAAAAAATAGAAGCTGTCATTAAAAGTCTCCAAATAAATAAAAAGCCCAGGGTCAGATGGTTTTAACACAGAATTATACCAAACATTCAAAAAGAAGAGTTAATACTTTTTAAATTACTCCATAAAATGGAGACAGAAGAACACTGACAAACACATTTTATGTCACAGTCACCCAAACCACACAAAAATTCAACAAAGAAAGAGAATTAAAGACCAATTTCCCTCATGAACATTGACATAAAAATACTCAATAAAATACTCACAGACTGAACCCAAGAACATATCAAAAGGTTCATATACCATGATCGTGAGGATTCCATGTTTACTGTTAAGTTTATTGAAGAGCTTCCATCTCAAAGTGGGAAAATCATAACAAACAACCTAGATGCCCCTCAATCAAAGAATGGATAAAGAAGACGTGGTATGGAAGTTATAAAATAATCCCACAGTAGTTCAGATTTACATATAATAAAGGGTTATTTGTTTAGGGGAGACTCGCAGATCACAGTCCTCTGCACAAAGGGGGAACAGGAACCGAATCTAGCCAGCCAGAAGTGAGAGCTGGAAGTGAGAGAGGGGCATCTATGTTGTTTCCACGTTCTGAATATTTTGAGTAATGCTGTTATGAATATAGTTGAGCAAATGTCCTTGTGGTATGTGTATGCATCCTTTGGGTAAATACCCAAGAGTGGTATTGCTGGGTCCTGAGGTTGATTGATTCCCAATTTTCTGAGAAACCATCATACTGATTTCCAAAGTGGCTGTATAAGTTTGCACTCCCACCAGCAATGGAGGAGTGTTAAGTAAGAAATTTTAAAGGTAAAACCCATATCCTGGTATCTTGCTCAACAGCATCAAGGAGAAGTTTTGCACAAGCAAGTAGTTTAACAGAAGCTAAGATAAGCATTTAGCTGGAGGGGGCTTTGCTAAAGCAGACAGTTTAGCAGGATATAAGGTAAATTAGTTGGGGCGTCGTGATCTTGGGTTCCTAAAACAGAGTTGGGTGATTTTCCACGCTATTCTGTATCAAGGAATTTTAGCTAAACCTGAAATGGCCTCAGCAAGACTACAATATGGAGGGACCTCTGCATTATCTTGCCCTGTCATGAGATCAGCATATCGCAACTGTTAGACATTTTGCATGAACTATGTGTGCCATTATTGAAAACAGCTGCTTTCGGACATGTTCTCAGTCTTGACGGAGGGTCTACTCAGTGAGGGGTTAACTTTTTTGAATAGACTCGTGTCCACTATCATGGGGGAAACTGGGCCACAAAGAAACACCAACACCCTGCACTAGGAATATTTCGTTATAAAGAACCAAACGTGCAGCATAACTAATCTCTAAGGAAAGCTCCAAACTTTCCCTACAGTCGTTAAAATTCTGCAAAGAAATCACCAGGGATGCTAATGGTTTGGGAGTGAGACATTTGAAACAAAGGATCCAAGGAGCCTCTATAGGGATGGTGGAAATTGTGACATTCAATACGCACAGAGATCACTCAGGAGATGCGGTGCTGTCAATCACTTAAGAGATGCTGATGCTGACAGTGAGCCTCACTGAGTGGCAATTAGCGGGATCAAATGGACTGTGATTGAAAGGCCTCCATCTGGACTTTCCCATACTATAGCCACCAGCCAGGGACTGCAAAGAAACATTTGAACTGGCTGGGGGGGCGGGGGGGGGATGGAATTGTGCTGTGTCAAGTGTACACTGAATTTTTAAGAGCTAATAAGAAAAATATATAAAATTAAAAGTTCATTTTAAAATATCAAAATGAATGAGAAGGTGAATATGATCAAAATATGTTACCCACTTGTCTAAAATTCTCAAAACTATAAGAAAATGTTATCTCAAAATAAAACTATGATTAAAAACTAAAAGAATGTAATTGAACATATTGAATTAAATGAGATACATGACTTAAATTAATATAACCTGCCATTATGGTTTAATATCACTTGTAGAAAATGTTTGTTTATATAGGATTTATGGTATATAGTTAGCCAAGAATTCTGTGACAAATGACTATAAATTGAATGGCTTCAAACTGCATAGGTTCACCCTCTAACAGTACTAGGAGTCAGAAGAAATCGAAGGGAGACTCTATTTTTTGTAGCTTCTGCATGCCACCTGTATTATCTGTTCTGTGGTCTTTGCCCCAACCTTCAGTCACATAGCTAACAGCATAGAGTCTTCAGATCCCTTCCTCTTTCCCCTCTACATCTGTCTCTGTTGTGGTATCTCCTTCTCGCCCCCGCCCCATCTCCCTCCTTACAAGGAACTTTACAGTTGTATCTTGCTCCTCCAGCTAATCCAGCCTGATGTGCGCATCTCAAGACCATTAACTACACTGGCACTAGGGCGTGTGAGATTAGGACTTGGTAACTGGGCAGTCCTCATGCCTCTTAACCATATTCCCCTGATCCGGATAACCTGCTTGTGTTTCCTCATGCCCTCACGACTCCATCACTGCCTACGAGGATTCGGGAATAATAAACTCAGGATTTGATTATTTCAGTATCACAATGCCAAAAACCCAATTCATTTTTAGTGTTTGTTTTGTCTGAGTTTGGGGGTTGTGGGTGGTGGGATATGAACTAAGGGCTTAATAACCGCTAGGGAGCCTTTCTATCATTAATCTATGTTTCTGAAAGCCCTAAGTCTGATTTGTACATAGATTCAATAGAGTACCAAAGACCCTGTGACTAGGAGCATCACAAATGTTCAAGAATCCAGGGATTGGTGAGATGGCTCAGTCAGTGGGTAAAGGTGCTTTCTTTCCCAGCCATCCACCTGACTCTAATCCTGGGACCTACAGAATAGAGTACTGTTTCGTGCATATTGTTCTCTGGCTTTAACATGCACACCGTAAAAGGGAAAAAGAAAAGAAAAATACAGAATCCTGGGCTCTCGTTCAAGGGATGTTTCATGACTCTCAGTCAGTTCCCACCATTTTTTGGTAAACGGGAGTTATTGGTAAAATGAGGGATAAAATTTGGACAGATGAGTACAATCCAACTGCAGCATAATATAGCTACAGGGCTGGGTATCCTTTGGGAACCTTTGCTTTTTAAAGTATTTATAAATGTATTCTACAAATATGTGAGGGTAATTCCTATTCCCAAGCCTTTGTGGGAAGACTGGAACCAGTCTGGACTGGAAGAACTCACAGCCTAGTGGAGAAATAAGATACAAACACCAGTGGCAGGCATGCCAGGCAGGAAGTTAAAACACACACTTGGGACCACAAGTTGGGATGAGGTGACTGTCTGTAAAGGTCCTCTTCCACCAAAACAACCCAAGACCGAGATCATTCCTTGGAAGAAGGAAAGCACCTAAGTTTCCTTCAGATTGTCATGATGATTATATTGCCCTGTTCAAGCAGCTTCAAGGAGAGAGAGCTTATTTTGGTTTATAGTCCCAAAGGGAAACAGCCCACCGTGGTAGGGGAGACATAGCAGCCGTCAGAGAAGGTCTGGTAGCAGGAGCAGGAGGCTGGCTAGTCACATTGCATCCACACTCAGGGAACAGGGTATAAGCAGGAGTTAGGATAGGGCTTTAAAGCCTGGAGGCCCACCCCCAGAGAGCTGCTTCCTCTAGCGAGGCTCCAGCTCCTAATAGTTCCACAGCCTTCCCAAATGGTGCCATTAGCTGGGGACAACATATCCAAATGCGTGAGAGTGTGGGGGACATTTTACATTCAAGCCGCAGCAAAGGTGCGAGCCTGGTCTTGAAGGCTTGAAATGAATCTTAAGCGCCAAATCTAACAACTGCATTGTCTGGCTTCGATTTCGTTTTAGAGCCACAAATTAAAATGCCGGGCCTGAGCTTATTGAATTTTCCTCCTCTTTTTCCTTTTCTTAAGCATTAACCTTGGAGGTTAGATCAATGGAGGAAGCGAAGGACACAGAAAATGAGGGCAAAGGGGACGAAAGGAAGGCATAGAAATTATTGCAGCCTCCACACTTCCTGTCTACAGAACAAAACTTAGATCTGAGAGCTTGTCAAAGTAACCGAAACTGGCCAATTTTCAGGAATATCGGAGGCACATGGTCTAATTTATTATACATTTCAAAACATGTAAGATTCTGCTACGGTCTAAATATACTACCATTGCAGTGCATTTACATATTCATAAATTATACATAGGCACATCCTCCTCCTATCCATGCATTCATCCTTCCTTCTATTAAACAACTCTTTCCTGGGGGTTTTTTACCAGGATTCTGATCGGAGGAATCCGTGGGAAACAGCCCGGAAAACCATGTCAGAATTATTAATCAAGCCTCTCTAAGAACAGGCATTCCCAGAGCACGCAGCCGGCCTTCCTCACACTCTGCCTTGTATTTGGAGCTCACAGATGACTGGACAGCAATCTGTCCCAACTGAAGGGGGGAATGAGCAAGAGTGATCCATGCGTTGAGCCATGTGGTAAAGGCTGAGCGAGAAAATTGGCGCTCATCAACAATCCAGAATAGAAAAGCGCGTCTCTACTCACAAAGCTGCTGGAACGTTTCATGAAATATTTATTGGATAAAGCAGAGAATGTCCCTCAAATGGTATCGAGTGTTTTTACAACAAAAAGAAGGGTAAAATGAAGGGATTCACTCCTGTGGGTGTTCAGCTTGGTTAAGACGTAGCTTCAGCGATACAAAAGGATATGAATTACCTTTGTATAATTTGCTGGGAGAAGTGGCATTGGGCTACCTTTTCAAGGAACTGAGAGAAGTAAGTGTAAAGACCCTGTGGAGGCCACATGGCTCACGCCAGGTCTGGAAGTCAGTGGTCCTCTCAGTAGGAGGACTTGCCTCTTCAGGATGAAGAGTGGCAGAGTCTAAGAAAGGGCTCCCACCCAGCACTTTCTGTAATCCTGGGCACTTCTGGAAAATGTGGCAAGTATAACATCACTGCCGCATGTCACAGAGAGGGGTCACGTCAGTCTGGAAAACTGTGCTTCCCATCTGAAAAGCCTCTCGATTGGTGCCACATCCTCTCCCATGACCTTCACTTCATGAGTTACAGCGCACACTAAACGATGTTGATGGCATTTTCTTTTTTTTTTTTTTAAATATTTATTTATTTATTATGTGTACAATATTCTATCTGTGTGTATGCCTGCAGGCCAGAAGAGGGCACCAGACCTTATTACAGATGGTTGTGAGCCACCATGTGGTTGCTGGGAATTGAACTCAGGACCTTTGGAAGAGCAGGCAATGCTCTTAACCGCTGAGCCATCTCTCCAGCCCTGTTGATGGCATTTTCATGGACAAATATTACAACTTGTGGGGAGAACTTCGGTTTCTGGATAGACGTGCTGTGTGTGTGTAAATAAAATCCTGGCTATTGCCCAGGAAGCAAAGAAGATGGGGTGATTGAGACCTCTGCATTCACAGGAAGGGAGCAAAGAAGACGGGGTGACTGGGACCGCTACATCCACAGAAAGGCTTTCCTTTTGCCACATATATCCCAGACTTAAGAAAAAAGAAAGTGAGAACCCAGAAACACCAGTGGATGCAGTTAAAAGAAATCTCAACAGATGTAGGTTTTCTCTGACCAATGGGACACGTGTAAGACAGAGAACTTCAGACAATAGTCACATTGCTGCAGTCTGATACTGCAGAGAAACTTGTGCACTAACTAATCACGCTAGCACAAGCCATATGAGTCCAGACCTCCACATTAGAGTGTTGCAAGAAACCAAGTAAGGAACCAGAATGTCCATTCTTATCAATAATAACCATCATCATCACCACCACCACCACAATGACATCAGACAGCAGTGTGCCCTTCATGTAATCTAAAACAGCAATGTGCCTCCCACCTGTGACATCAGACCTCAGTGTACCCCACCTGTGACATCAGACCTCAGTGTACCCCACCTGTGACATCAGACATCAGTGTACCCCACCTGTGACATCAGACATCAGTGTACCCCACCTGTGACATCAGACCTCAGTGTACCACCCTTGGCATCAGACACCACTGTAAAAAGAGCCTAGACTCCCAGTGTTACCTGGAAGATAATTCTAAAATTCATATGGGAAGGGGAAAGAATTCAAATATCTAAAACAGTGTTTACAGAAGGATAGGGTATATCTAAGTAGTCGAGGTGGCATGAAGCTGACTGAGGGAGACATGTAGACCAAGAAATATAGATCTTCATTTATCTCAAATAAAAGGCCTAAATATCAAAAGTATTCTGCTATAGCCGACATGTTTAAATCAGGATCATTTAATATTATTTCTTTTCTGTGAATTCATGTTTAACAGGAAACATGGAAGTTATGTTTCTTTCTAAACAACTTTCACAAGTTGGAGAAATTATTGTTTTACTCTATAAATTAAAGGAACACACTTATATATTACTTAGCATTACATTTTGAAATATTTATTTGAAGAGGGTGTTGTATGTGTACACGTGTGCGTGTGTGTGTGTGTGTGTGTGTGTGTGTGTGTGTGTGTGTGTGCCTGTGATGGCTAGCAGGCAACCTCAGGTTTCAGTCCTTGCTTTCCACCTTGATGAGATGGCGTCTCTCCTGGTCACTGCTGACAAGGTTAGCTTGTCAATGAACTTCTAGAAATTCTCCTGTCTCCTTCCATCTCC
Organism: Alexandromys fortis; assembly: GCF_014885135.2. Classification (NCBI taxonomy): domain Eukaryota; kingdom Metazoa; phylum Chordata; class Mammalia; order Rodentia; family Cricetidae; genus Alexandromys; species Alexandromys fortis. Next base: position 5,459,394 of record NW_026067939.1, read on the forward strand.
AGTTAGGGGTACCCTGGGATTAGAGATGCTTGCACTACTAAGTCTGGCTTTTACTTATATTTGAGAATCCAAATTCAGGGTGTCTTGCACAGCTGCCGAGCCATTTCCTCAACCCACATTTAAAAATATTTTGAGTATGGCTATAAATCAAACTTCCAGATGCAAATTCAAGATCTGTCTGTGAAAACTATTTTAGACAGTTTGCGTAATTTATAACAGGACAAAGTAACAATTTGAAATTTCAGACGTGTGAGCTCTATTTACAGTTGTACTCTGAAATGTAGCCATGTGTTTTCTGGCAATCCTTAAAACTCAATTGCTTGTGGTGTCAACAAATAACATTAAGATGGTCAGGGCTATGTTTTGAAATATATGTATGCATGCCATTCATACGGCAAATACTGTTTTAAGGGTCCCGTCTTTGCCAAGGTTCTCTGCAGCAACAGACCTGATAAAGCGGACATACAAAACAGAAAGAATCCATTAGGTTGTCCCACACCGTAGGGCTGTCAACAATGGCTGTCAACATGACGGAGAAGCAGAGGACCCAGTCGCCCAGTCTGGATCCCCACGGCAGTCATGGGGATTTCTAGAGAGCCTCGAATCTTCTGTGCACATGGGAAGGCAGTAGAATGTGGGTTCCAACTCAGGAAAAGGATAACAACAGCAGTAGCAGTGACAGGGTAGATGCATTCAACATCAAGGAGCAGAGGCAGCCAAGAGAAACAGCCCTGCTCTTCCCTCTTATATCTGGGCCACTACGGGCAGGTGCTGCCCATTTCGGAGGAGAGTAATAGGAGGTCAGCCTAGGGACTGTGTGTGTTTGAGTTGATCTCGGATCTAATCAACTTACAAACAAAATTAACAAATATACTCTCCAAACGTATAGCCATTTGTCTTTCCTTCTCTATCTCCTTTCTGTTCTTTCTATCCTGCCTTTCTTTTTCTTTTGAGACCGGCTCTTACTATGCAGCTCTCACTGTCCTGGAACTCACTACATAGGCCAGTCTGACCTTGAACTCACAGAAACCCACATGCCCCTGCCTCCTACCTTGCCCAGTAAAGTCATTATTCTCCACGTATGACAACTAATTTTAACTGAAAGAAGTTTGTTAAATGCAAATTCACGTTAATTAATATAGTTGGCGGTGATTTTCGGACACGGATTATTCGGTTTGACTCTGTGATTTGCTATCATGTCCCAGATGTTTAATTCACACTTCACTGTTGATACACTGCTTTGTCGACATGCAAGCATTCCATTTATTTAAACATTTTCATGCCTTCCAGCAATACTTCTGAAAAAAAAATAGAAACTTTTGCTCTTCAAATGCTTTTCACATAAATACTAAACCTTGTCACAGTACTTCAGGATGTGAAAACATATTTACATTAAATGCCGTATTTAATCTCTCCACAGCCTCTCAGATGGAATCGCTGAAAAGATTATTGCCGAGATGACAAGTGACTCTCCTGAGAGCACCTACAATAAGGGACAGCAAAGGCTCGAACCAAAGTGACAGAGTTCCGAGTCTGGTGACTTGTCCTCATCACCAAACTTACTCGTGAGCGATGAGTTTTTAGACCCATAAAGTAGCCCAGCACGTTGAAGGCCATTTCTATGGCGGTGTCTTTAAGACGACACAATGACAGTCACCTGCCACTGTTCCTTTGGGTGAGCCCCGCACCAGCTAAGCTTTATAGACGGTACTTCACTAAGATGCGGGCTTTGCTGAAACAGGTAGCGGACAGACACCTTGCCATCACCTGCAAAGGGGGAGCTAGGTACAAACCCAGAGCAAAACATCACAGAAAGCCGAAGAGAGAGACATGCGTGTGAAAATGAGCCAGTAACTGCTTCAAAATATGAGGCGCTGTTTGATAATTTTAAATCCCCACGAGGCTCGGCATTAATCAGTTAGGTGCAGAAACCCGACTCGCTGAAAACATCGTCTAGCTCAGCTTCTTACTGGAACAAACAGTACGTATCACAAGGAAATGATTCCATTAGTCTGAGCGTGGTTCCGATCATTGCCAGCTTGTCCTCTGCTCATTGAGCACGCCTGTGTCCTCGTTATTTGCATTCTCGGCATGCCAGTTGCCTCTCCATTCTCCGGCTGGGCACCTCTCCTCTGAAGCGTCCGGGTGATGCATAATTGTCCATGCTCAGCCTATAGATCAAACTCCAATCTAATTTGCAAAAGCTAGTAAATACACAGTAGGTTGCGCACGCTGCGGACCTCATGTAGCAGTGATTAAGTTATCCGATTCCTGCCCTCGCCTTCCCCCGGTTCCCACTTAGCATTCTTCACACTCACTCTTCTCAGCAAGCTCTTGCCAGGACACCTCTGGATGTTGAGCACTACTCCAGCGTCTCTTGTAAAAGCAATCACACAGATCCTGTATTATTCAGATGTCTAGGGATTCGTTGCCTCTTTTTCCCCCAAGACCCCAGTGCCATCCCGCTGAGGAGGGGCAGCGTGTGACACACCATGTCCTTCATCTTCCCTCTTGGAGACATGGCAGAGCCAAGTGCTCTAAATGAAGGGAATAAAGCCAGACCAGGTGGCTGGAACTGAGCCTCTGTTGCTGTAATAAAACACTGATGAAAATCAATGCAGGGAGGAAAGGGTTATTTCATCTTCCAAGTTCATCATTGAGGGATGCCAAGATAGGGTCTTGAGGCAGAAGCCATGAAGGAAAGCTTCTTCCCAGCTTGTCCTTCTGGCTTGCTTGGTGGATGGGTTACATTCCTATCACTGTGATTCAACACCGTGACCAAGGACACTAACAGAAGAAAAGATTTATTTGGAGCTTACAGTTCTAGTGGGATAGAAGTCCGTCACCATCATGGAAGAGAGCACGGTGTCAGGCAGGCAGGCAGAACCAGGAAGCAGAGCTTTGGGAATGGCACAAGTTTTAAAACTTGAAGCCCATTACCAGTGACACACCTCCTTCAAAAATGTCACACTTGTTAATCCTTTCCAAACAGTTCCAGCAAGTGGGGACCAAGTAGTCAAACATATCACTGTATGGAGGCTATTCTCATTCAAACTACCAGATTCCACTCCCTGGCCATTATAGGCTCATAGGCTCATGGCCAAATCATAATGCAAAATGCATTTAGTCCAACTTCAAAAGTCCCCATTCTCTTTTACAGTCTTAATGGTGTTTTGATGTACAAAGTACAAAACTCTTCCAAGATTTAAACCCCTAAAAAACCAAAAAGCAAATTACATACATCCAACATACAATGGCACAGAACATACATTATCATTCCAAAAGGGAGGAATCGGGGCACAGTCAATACTGGACTACAGCAAGATAGAAACCCAGAACCCATCAGGGAAAACTCTAAATGCTATAGTTCTGTGTCCGTCGCCAAAGGGCTTAGATGGCTCTGCCCTTCCATCTTTGCTGACTGCAGCACCCTCCCCTCTTGGCTGGTTCCACTCCTTGTATGCAGCGTTCGTTAGCATATATCTCATGGCTCTGGCGTGTCAAACCTCTTGGGGTCTCCAGGGCTCTGCAGACATCTTTTTCCCAGCTTTTTGCTGTGATCTCTCAAGGCATCTTGCTCTTTCAGGCCCTTCAGGAAGGACCTGCAGCTTTCTTCCACAGTCTCTGCTTGGGTTCCTGCCTCCAGGTTCCTGCCTTGAGCTCCTGCCCTGACTTTGCTTCAATGGTGGACTCTGATTGGGGGCTACAAGCAAAATGAACCCTTCCTCCGCAAGTTGCTTTTGGTCATGATGTGTATCATAAGGGCAGAAACCTAACTAGCACACAGAATCTTTTCATTGAACTCGACCACCCCAACTCCAGGCCAGCAGCCAGCAAACCTGGGTTATCCTCCTGTCTTCTCCCACTGGTACTTCAGTGTAGACACATGGAGTCGTGCCAACCTTTTTACATGGATGCTAGAGATGCAAATTCAGGTCCTAATGCTTGCACAGCAATCTCTCTTACCTGCTGAGCCATCTCCCTATAGTATCAATCATTCCTACATGATTATCCTTGTTAGCATTTAAAATACACAATCTGAGGGGCTGCATCTTCCCCTCTGGATGGAAAAAAAATCTTAAAGAGGGTACCTTTTCTTATTCACCATACCTGCTTCTTGATCAGCATAATGTTCCTGGATGCATGCATGGATGGATGGATGCATGGACTAATGCATGGATGGATGGTGGACGGATGGACGGATGGATGGATGGATGGATGGATGGATGGATTGTGGACAGATGGATGGATGGATGGATGGATGGATGGATGGATGGATTGTGGACAGATGGATGGATGGATGGATGGATATATGAGTTCCATGCTGATTATTCTATTTAGCTCTAAGATAACGAGCAAATTCCTTGAAACTCCAGAAACAAATTAAAAGCTTTGTTTTGTTTTGCTTTTCTTCTCAAATTAAATCTGTCAGATAAACCTGGGGTTTTGTAATTGAAAAACGGTGTCGGAGATCAGATAAAGCAACTCAGTGATAAGGATGTCTGTCTCGAGGTACTTTGGGTCACAGGAATGTCTCTACCTCTAACTATCCCCCTCCCTTTCCCCAGAAAGATAAGGGGCAGTAATTGCAGGGGAAGCATAAACTTGTGGGGCCAGTGCCCTTTCTCCTATGTGGAAGTCTGGAAGAATGAATCCCTTTAGCCTCAGTGCCTGGACTCTAATTTCCATAAGTAATCAGGACTCAAAGATAAAAAACTAATTTATAAATCTATGGCAAGAAAGGAAAGTGTTAAGTGGACACAGATAAGGCTAACTCTCCCTCGGTTCTTCTATCAATCTACTAAATGCTGTAGTGAGAAAACCAGTGTTAATACTGAGACATGCATAAGGATGGACAGCGGCCCTGGAGGTGCTCTGAAGCTTGCCCTCCCCTGTCCTGCCATGATCACAGCGCACTGGCTCTCTCCTGCCTTGATCCTGGGTTGGCTGGAACAGGAATATCCCCAGCTTCATGCTGGGCCCAAGGACAGGCCACAACCATCCTCCAAATTTCTATGGGAAAGCTTGGGGTCCTCCCATTTCAAATTCCAAATATGTGCTGGAAACGGCTTCAAGGTCTGGGGAGACAGCACAGTTGTTAAAGTAGAAGTTTGCAGTAGAAGTTTGGATCCCCAAATATGTCTGTGTACATCTATAATCAATCACTCTAGAGGTAGAGACAGGAGGATTCCCTGAAGCTGGCTGGCCAGCCAGTGGAACCAAATTGGTGAGTTCCAGGTTCAGTGTGAAACCCTGCTTCAAAAAAGAATGTGAAGAGTGATTAAGGAAGACACCTCATACAATCTCCAGCCTCTGCATGCATGCACGCAAGCACATAAGTCTATATGGACATGTGTACACATACATGAACATAACACAAAACACACACATTCTCTCTTCCTCTCTCTTTCTCTCTCTTTTTCTCTCTTTCTCTCTGTCTCTGTCTGCCTGCCTCTCTCTCCCTCTCTCCTTTTGTAAGACTGTTAGTCTAAATAAGCAGAACAGCTCTAAGGAAGGTTCCAGCAGCATGTTTAGGAAATTTACTTGGCAGCAGGTAGCACTGGGCAGGTGGCTATTCATCCTCGTTAGGACTGTCACACCCCTGTCAGCGGAAGGAGGAGGGCTTCCTTCACGCGGAGGGAGTCTAAGCTGTTTGTTTGTGGTCCCTACCTCCTGAAGGGCAGTCCAAGGGCAGACACTACTTTGGTTCCAACAGAACCACTTGGGAGACTTTCCAAAAACACTAATTTCTGAGCCCCTGATTGTAAATTCTCATTCACCAGTGAGAGAGGAGACCAGAGAAGCGATGTGCAATTTCTAGGGGCTCATGCAGCTACATGGTCTTCCCAGTCATTCAGTTATATGACATAACTTAGGAAGACTTTTGAAGATGTGGATGACGTTTAATTTCAAAGATTTCAAAGACTTTTTCTGATAGTATAAGAAGACTTTTTTTTAAAAAAATGAAATGTTTATTATTTATGGTAAACATTACATTCTCATGTTAACTCTTAAAAAGTCTAGAAAAAGGATTAATAAGAAATGATTGCACCCAATATTAACCAGAGATAATCACTGTTGACATTTAGAGAACATTATCCCGAGCAACTCTGTATGAGGCAAGTGTTGCACACACAATTTAATCCCAGGCACGTGTCACCGAGCACAGATTTCACATAGGTGCTGGACATCCAGTCAGGTCGTCATGCTTACGCAGCAAGCATCTCACCAACCAGACAGTTCCTCCAGTCCCTGTGGAGCCTGAAGCCCCTGCGGAACCTGTTTCTTCCAAATGTTTCTAATGCAGAGTAGAACAGAAGCCAGAGGAGTACTTCCTGCTTACCAGGTCCAGAAAGGCAAACTTGATTCATCTTGACTGACTACGTGGCTATTCCTCCCATCACCCAGGCCCTCACCTACCTGCATAGCCAAACCACAGAAAACTTCCCAGTTATTCAGTGAGTCACGCTGGGGCCACTCTAGCCTTTGCTCTCTCTACTGACCTTGGAGGCCCCAGCAGGCAGCTACCACATCTTTTCTGGGTTATATGGACATCCCAGCACCCTTTGTTAGAGGGTGGTTAAACTGGCAATTTGGTTGGGCAAAAGCTGAAGGCACACTTTGATGGCTGGCTGGGAAATTAATTAAGAAGAAAAAAATTACCAAGTAATGTTTCCTGAGCATGTTTGCTTTGTCTTTGAACATGTTTTTCCTCATGTTATGTCAGTGGGTTAATTGCCTTCTGACACTGGGTGACAACCAGACACGTTCACCTGCTAAGATAAAGCAAAGTTAATTGAAAGAAGTTAGTAATGAAAACACTGGACTTGGGCCACTCTAAGTAGCAGACAGCATTTGAAATTATAGCCAAACTGACTTTTATATGCCCATATATAATGCTTCTGAGAGCTTGGCTTCCAATAAACCAGCCATCAGTCATCCGAGAGTCCGTGCCCATCACAAATGGTGCGGGAGTCTATAAAGCACAAATCCCAGCCATCACCACAGCTCAGAAATCTATGGAGCTAATCTCTGGAAAACTCATTGCCAATGTCTTCAGCATAGAGGGGAGTCAATTGTTTCTATATTTAACCATAATTTCATGTCTGAGTATAAACTCAGATGGCTGAGTGCATTCATTTCTGAAATATGTTTACCCCAAATACACAAATTGTTCAGTCCGCTAAGTCCTTCCATGATGGAAACACTGCCTGATAAACCATGAAGCCTGGCTGTTTGCTTAATTGGCTGTTGTGTAGTGAGAGCCGTACAGATGAAAATAGAGAAGATGCAGGATCTCTAATACAGTGTCCACCCACAGACTAATTCTCCTAAAATATGCTCCCGGGCCTCATTCTCCTAAAATTCCCCCAAATCTACCAATTTCTAAAGGGCCCTTTGGCCCAGCCTCTGTCATAAATTCCAGGGCAAGTTCTACAACCACCCAGTGACAAGGCAAATGAGATTCAATTAGTCGCTGGCTGCAGCAAGATCCGCTAGTAGACAGAACTGCGTGCAAGCACGAGCATCCGCAATGCCAGTTCAGAGAGGGGAGGCCCTTTCCTGACGACCAAGGGGGCAGCTGCTGGCAGGCACAGAGTGGTCCCCGTGCCCACTGACCTCCCAGCGTGCCAACTGTCTTCTGAATGATGAGGGGGTGGCGAGAGCTGTCAAGGCAGGGAACCGGGGCAGGGGGTGCTCTCTGATCACGGTGAGGGCTGTAGACTGAGCAGATGGCAGCTCAGTGAGTGACTTCAGAGCCCTAGCCAAGGCTTTTCAACTTCAACAGGCTGAGCAACCTGATTTAATTCTTGGGAATCAGACTGGGGGAAGGACAATGGCCACAATGGCAGACGAGACCGGAAAGGGTGAATTTCCAAAGGAGAAGTCTGGGAAAAGAGATAGCATCCGTTTTAGAACTCTAGCACATTTTGTGGTATATCTTACATTCTCACATTATAGTTTCTCTTGAACTTTCCAACAGGAATACCTTAGAGACAGACGCTAGTAATGAGGGAAGACTTTGTGCAGTCATTATTTATAAATACGTGGGACAGAATATAGGCAGCTGCAAAATGCAGTGTCCCAGATCTAGCAAAAGTAAAAATAATCTCTCCTACTGGAGAAACTCATCAGGGGTGAACAAAACGTGTAAAGCTCCTCCAAGACGCTCCAGTGTGCTGGTCATGACTTTCCCAGTCAGTAGAATCAGACTTCCCGTGAAGCTGAAACCTTCAGTTCCAACATCAGAGATAAGGTTTAAAGGGGCCAAGGATTAGAAGGTATGAGTGCTGGGTTCAGGACTCCAAGGAGCACCACACTTTTTACACAGGTATGTTTCTATTCTGCCAAATTTAATGTCAGAGCAATGCATGACCAGTCATTAAAGAGCTGGCAAAATTAATAGGCCAGTGAAATCGTTCAGTAGGTAAAGACTCTAGCTACCAAGCTTGATGACCTGAGGGCAGCTCCTAGGACCCACATGGTAGAAGAAGAGAAGCGATTCTGAAAGCTGTCTTTACACACACACATACACACACACACACACACACACACACACACACACATACACACACACGATAATGTTGAAATAAGAGCGGCGGGGCTGCGTCCCCAACACCCCAGCCGCTTGGCTAGCTCATGCCCGAAATAACAACACACAAACTGTATTCATTTAAAGAACTGCTTGGCCCATGAACTCTAGCCCTTACAGGCTAATTCTCGCAACTGGACTAGCCCATTTCTAATGATGTGTGTAAGCACCCCAAGGTGCGCTTACCGGGAAGATTCTAGCCTACGTCCATCGTGGGTCTCAGCTTCATGCGTCTGCCTCAGAGCGCAGAGCTATCGCATCTACCCGGGAGAGCTGAGCATGGCGTCTCTGCTCCAGCAGAGCTGTCCGGTCTCTCCGGAAGCAGAGCAGAGTCTGACCTCACTTCCTCTTCCGCCCAGAATTCTATTCTGTTTCCTCCTCCCATCTATGCTCTAAGCTAAGCCAAGCAGTTTCTTTATTGCTCAGCCAATGAAATCAACAGATTGATATATGACACTCCCACATCACGATAAGATAAATTTAAATTTCAGAAATTAATTTGTAGGTTTGAAGTTAGTTTGGACTCCATACGTGTGACTTAGGACTAGCATGGACATAGACTTTTGGAGATCTTTCTGACCACATAATCCTCTAAATGAGGACAGTGAGTTTGCAGGGGGTGAGAGTTGGGAACTTGGCAATAACCGGTCTCATAACCAGAGTCTCCACTTGGTGATAACTCATTTCATGGCCTGGCTAGTTAAGCTGCCACGTTTTATCTTCAAGTAGAGACTCTGGTTAGGGCTGCTTGATTGAAATTCTGCAAGGAAGTCACCTTGAGGTTAAGTTGTAGCTACAAATGCCATCCGCTTCCCTGTGACACCTTAGTGGCTACTCTCCAGGAGACAGACCAAGAGCAGTTTTGCCCCAAGTTCCTATGCTGAGTGTGCCTGGCTTGCTGGGCTCTGTTCTGGAATGCCCTGCCCCCGTGGTCCCAGCCTTCTGCTCTGCTGAATCTCACCAGTAAGTCTGTTCATGAAACGCTGCTGTTTCTGGTCTCTGTGTCTTTCTGCAAGAATTGATTATCAAACACCTTCTCCCTGAGGTCCACGAGGCATCAAGTTCCCAGTTTCAGATTAGTGCATTCAGGACACTAACTGTTCCATTCTCCTTTGCCAAGTGAAGACATTAAAAAAAATTAATTAATTAATTAATTTTTAAAAAAGCACTCACATGTGGTACAAGAGGAATACTTTTTACCTTCCTAGTAACTAGCACAGAAACGTAGTGACAAAATGCAATACTCTAAATTAATCCAGTTCAGAAAGCTCCTTGCCCCTTCTTTCTAAAATTCACACTGGACCAGTGAAAGCTTTGCCATGTTTGCCTACAAACGGTCCACAGGCAGGATTTGGAAACCAAGATCTTATTCCATCAAATAATAAATACCCCAACCATAACTAACATTTATCCCAAAACAGCAAAACAAAAATCTCCTCAAAACCATGAAGTCCATTTTGTGTTGGTCAGCTACTCCTGAACATGAGCTTGCCCTGGAGAGTGGTTGATATTCCCAAGAAGAAAGTATCATAAGGATTCTTTCTCAAACACAAATAATATTTGAAGGGACAGATATGAATGCTCTGATTTGAACATTGTACTGTCTATATAAGAATCAAATCATCACATTGTACTTATCTCCAAAATATATACAGTTATTATATACTCACTTGTAATACTTTTTAAATTCCTTATGAATTATTCTTGACAGAAATGATTAGCATTACTATTAGACTGAAAACTCTACAAGCACTAAAAATATACTGCTAAAATTTACTACCTAAAAAATTAGTGAAAATACAAACTATTCTTGAGACGTTGAGTTAGGAAAAACCTAGCCCAAGGAAACTTCATTTTGCAGAAATAATGGCTATAAGAAAAGAATTTATTGTTTCCAAAGCCATAATGATTTTTAAAATAACTTATAAGTGACAAAAATGAATACTGACATAAGATTTAAGTGAAAAGACATTGATGTTGGTGAAGATAATTTTAGTGGAATCGAGAAGAAAATGGAAAGAAATTACAAATCACTAAACACACTCCATTGGAAATTAATCAGGAAGTTGAGTTGGCCTAAAGACCGTCATCCAGAAAGCACGCTCAGGAGCCAGATTAGTTCATGTTGGTGTGATCCTGACTGCAATGAGTACACTAAAAATGTGCTCAGAGCCAGAACATTGAGTCAAGACAGTAAATACTAAAAAGTCTTTCCCAGAGATATTGAATACAGATGACTAGGAATGACTTCCTCTGCCAGGCAAGTCTTTTCTCTGAACCTAAGTTCTCGTCTCATTCAGACACATGCATCACAATTGTTTTCCTTGTGTTTGTTTGGTTTGTTAGCAGGTGAGTATTGAATATCCTAATTCTTTACAAACCAAATTCCGAGTCAGTATAATTTTAAATATATCAAAAACAAAAATTCCTTTTGGACAGGCATGAAGACAGCAACAATTAACCACAGAAACAACATTACTAAAGCTATGAAAACATTCTGTTGCTTTGATAAATAACAAAATAATGAATTTACTTTATAAACTGGAACCAACGTTGCCATTTTTTTATTTCTGAGATTCTGTAAGACAGGGTGGAAGATACTGCTGGAGGACTCTATCTGAATAGTGGAGGATATGGTAAAGACCTAGAAACTGGATTTTTTTTTATGCTACTAACTAGAAAAAAAAAAAACCTTTTACACTATACTTCATGTTGACTACACAATTCACTCAGAGCAATTACAAATGTCCGAAAGACATGAAGGCAGTTTGAAAACAGTTATTAATTGGATGATCATAAAAATTGAACAACTAAATAATCAATAGGTTTGTGAATTTATTTTGTGCTTTGTGTATTTTTCTCTAACTTCAACATATATATGACTATAATATATATCCTATGTATCTTATATATACTTCTTTCCATATATAAATATATATATAATCATAGATATATGATTTTACTAAAAGCATTAAACATTGTTTTATTCCTGCTTTGAGTCATATACATGAACACCCATGGTTTTTGTTGAGGGAATTGACTTGATCTCCAAGTACCCCTTGAATATCTGCCACAAAACACGTAGATTACTGGTTCTGCAGCAACAATCAGAATATAGCAGCCCACCAAGGCCATTACTGGGAGAACCAGCCTTGGTCTGTGACTGTTGGCCAACCTTCTTGTTCTCAGACTGGAAGAATTATAACTCACTAAAAATAAAGTAAAAAGAAAGAAAATAAGAAAGTTGATGATTTGTCCTTTACATATTATATTTTTGAAATGATGATATCACCTTTCCCCCATAAATATGCATAGTTATAATTTAATAGCATGTAATTTTAAAAGAATAAGAAAACATAACCATCGTGCTTATTTTTTCAAACTGTAATATATAAAAATACGCATTAAACAAAAAAATTGGGTCTCATGCAAAATTATTAAAGAGTAATGGCTCGGAGGTCACTGAGACAATGCTCTTCTGCATATTGTACCCACTGTGGTCTTTAGGTGATGGGAATGATGATGGGGCTACTGGTGGCAATGGTGACGTTGAAAATGGCGATGGTGCCAACTAACACTGCCCTGCTCACCATTCTAAGTGCACTGAGACTAAATCTTGGCTGAATCCCTGTGGGAAAGATGCCGTTGTTATCTCCATTTCTCCATTTCACGGCTGAGGAATCACACCCTCGGAGAGATCATATAACTTGCCAAAGTTTACACAGGTTTGATGTATTAGACCTGGGATTTCCATAAAGGCAGTGAGTAGCCGGAGTCTGTGAAGCTGAGCATTCCCAGACTCTCGTGAGTCCTTAGAGAAAGAGAATTGTATACAAAACATTTACGTTCCCTTTGCACAAGAACTGCTTGAGACTCTGGGGCAGGATCCTTCTGTTTGGTGTGGAAGACACCTCTCCCCAACTGTAACTTTACTGCGTGATTTCTTTGACTGGATTACAAATGCACTTTCCAATGAGGGATTTTATCTTTTCTTTTGTAAGTTTTTCTCTCATAACCAACTTAAATTAAATAGCTGTTCAGAGTGGAGTGTCCCCTAAGAATTCTGGGTGAATATCCTTATCTGGGTTTTGTCATTTTGGGCATAGCCATTTTATCTTTTTAAACGTAATCACAATTTTGTGGTTTCCCACTTGCATTTTGGCGAGATCAGGTAAGAGAAGCAATATAAAAACACCAGCGCCTTCGACTGGGTTTCCTTCACCTCAGCGCCTCCCAGGCCAGCCCTTCAGAGTTCGGATGAGACTTTGAAAATAGCAAGTTCGCCAAGGCTATTGTGTAGTTGAGATTATTGTGCTTCATTAAAGGTGGAGAGGAAGCTTCAAACTAAAATAGCTCCCATTTCTGTTGTGTTTCTTAGTAGAGCTGTGCATTTAAACTTAAAATCAAGTTGTGAGCATTTCACAGATACTTGAGAGATGGTTACTAACAGTGGGCATTGTGCTTGGTGCAGGGGTGATGTGGGATTTCCCTCTGTGTGCTGTGATTAATAAAGAAACTGCTTTGGACCTATAGCAGGGCACAACTTAGGTAGGTGGGGGAAACTAAGCTGAATGCTGGGAGAAAGAAGGGTGGAGTCAGAGAGAACCCATGTAGCCCATCAGAGACAGGCACTAGATACTTTACCTGGTCAGCCACAGCCATGAGGCAATATATAGATTAATAGAAATGGGTTAAATTAAGATGTAAGAGTTAGCCAATAAGAAGTTAGAGCTAATGGGCCGAGCAGTGTTTTAAATAATATAGCTTCTGTGTGGTTATTTTGGGTCTGGGTAGCAGGAACAAACAAGTGGCCCTCTTCTCCACCACGGGGGACATAGTAAAACAAGAACAGAAGACATTGCCCTTCAGGGCTTCACCAAACAGGCAAGAAACAGACAGGAGGACAGAAGTGAGGATGAGAAGTGTGCTGTGGCTGTAATGGTCGATGCATCAAGGACAGGCAGGCACACGTGTCTGTTCCCCTCGTGGGCAGTTGGAGAGCTGCATCAGAGGTGATGCTCTGAGCCTCAAGAGGTTCTGAGGCAGCCCAAGGAACGGTGGGTGTTCTAGGTACAGGGCAAATAAACTTTAGACTTTGGAGTTCAGGATGAGAGACTTAACCCACAGGGCCAGGCAGCTGTGGAGATGATGGCTCATCGGGTACAGAGCACTTGCCCCGTGTGATGGTTGCTGTCAGCTGACAAACTGGCACAATCTGGAACAGCATGAGAGTTGGGCCTCCGGTCGTGTCTGTGGTAGATTATCCTTGTCATGTCCATTGTGGTGGGAAGAGATGACCAAGGTGGGTAGCACCATTCACTCCATTCATGAAGCAGGGGATCCTGGCCTGAGTAAGAGTAAAGAAAGAAACTAAAGTCAGCTCTGGCATGCATGCATTGCTCTTGCTTTTCTACCCTGACTGGGGATGTAATATGACCAGCTTCTTCAAGCCCCTGATGCCTTGTCTTCCCCATGTGACAGACTGTACCCTAAAACTGTGAGCTGGAAGAAACCCTTTTGTCCTTAATTGCATACAAAACATTTAAATTCCATTTGTGCAATAAGTGATTGAGACTCTGAGGTATGATCCTCCTATTTGGCGGGGAAGGCAGCTCCCTCCAGATGTAACTGATTTCTTCTGAGTATTTTATCACAACTTGAAAAGAAACCAAAATGTCTTGCAGACTTAAGGGTCTGAGTTTGGGTCCACAGCACCTATGTAAACACTTGGCATAGCGGTAGGCATTTGTAACTGGGTGCTTATAGGGCAGAGAGAAGTTTGAGGCGCTCTTGAGCTAGTCTAGATAAATCTGTGAGCTCAGGGTTCAGTGAAAGAACCTGCCTGATCAGATGTTGTGTGATGAGGGAGGACAGGTGAGGGCTGTTTAGGGATGTAACAAAGGGAGTAGAGTCTCTATCAGATTTGCACTGGCAGATGCTCTCTGTGGCTAAAGGTTGGACAGGAGGAAAAGGAGGCTGTTGCATTTGAGTGGGAAAATTAAAGTGAGGGGGTCGAACTCTCTGACATCTTTATTAAATGGAGGAAAAGCACCCCCCCTAGGCTGTGGATCCCCATGGACTTGGGAGCAATCGATACTCCTCGTTCTCATCAAGGTGCTTTTGTGCCCAGCATAACAGGATGAACGTAGGTGATGCTCAGATGAGCAGGATGGGATGGACGTGGTAGACATGGACGGATGTAAACAGCGAGAAGTGAAACTGAAGCTGACTCCCAGATTTGACTCAGGGCAAATATGTGGTTTCCCAAGAAGAAAATGTGATAAAAATAGATTTGAAAGAACCTAGATTCACACTGAAAGGAATTCTCATGAGCACATACCTGTGAAACAAGGCACAGCTATCTGCTTGGTGGGGCGTCCTGATGGTCAGCACACGGGTACTCAGAAATCTCCCCTCTGTGGCTTACAGCTGCCCCTCAGTTCAGGTCACTGTCGGGACTTGGGTCCCTCCAACCTCATCGGTTCTGCTTCTCTGCTCCAAGCCTTGGTGTTGGAAATAGAGGTAGGTATAGAGCTCACAGAGCACAAGCTGTCAAGGGCAGGTACAGTCACAGTACCCCTTGACCAAGAGCTGACCTAGAACATGACAAGCTAGGCCTGAGGATCTAAACTCCTAGAATGTTGACCAAGGTTTCTGTTGACAGAGGTTTCTGTCCCACCCAGTCCCGCAGTCATTCAGTCCCAAAGAAATACACAGAGGTCTACATTAATTACAAACTGATTGACCTATTAGCTCAGGCTTATTAACTCTTATAACTTATAGTAGCCCATAATTCTTGTTTATGTTAGCCACGTGGCTTAGTACCTTTTTCGGCGAGGCAGTCACATCTTGCTTGCTCTGTGTCTGGCTTCCTCTGTGTCTGGGTGATGACTCCAGACTGAATCTTTCTTCTTCCCAGAATTCTCCTGTTCTTGTCACATACTTGCCTATACTTCCTGCCTGGTTACTGGCCAATCAGCTTTTTATTAAAAATAATACACATGACAGGATAAAAGACATTGTCCCACAGCACAGAATGTACAGCATTTCTAGTATTTTCTCTTCTTCCAGTCAGTAGAGTCGATTTGGCCTCTAGAAAAGTAGGTTTACCACACCAGGAGGGAGCAAGGAGACCAGCAGCTGTAGGAGGGCCCGGGCGGGGATACTTTCTTTGGGGAACTCCAGGACTAGACATGGTTCCGTATGGGGAGGTGGTTGGTCCGGAAGTGTTAGTTATTAAGTTTTGAAGACAACGGTGGAAACAGTAATTTCTTTCCGTAGCTGTCATAACAGGGTAGGACAGGCTATACTGTGAGCAGAAACTAAACCTCAGAGGCTTGGTAGGACGCGGGTTTGTTTCTCCTTCATGCTGCGTGTCTCTGGCATGATGACTGGGACACTGTCACCACTACAACGCTGTCCCCACTCCTGGGCTCAGACTGATAGAGAAGCCACAACTGTTGTGAGGTATCCACCAGAGAAGACCATTCAGACACGGGTTCCGGCCAATAGAAAGTCTTTATTAGCCAGCTGGCAACTGTACTGTGCCTTTGGGACCCGAGTGCAGTCTCAAGCCTCTCTCGGGGTGGGCTTTTAAACACAAAAACCACATCCTGACACCCCTCAATTAGCAGAAACACTTAGGCAGAAGCCAAAAAGGAGGGCTAGTACATTTAACGACTTTCCCAATCTATGGACTTTGATGGATTAGGTCTTTGTTCTTGCTTTGGCGGGTTCTTCTGCCTACTGCTGGATTCCAAGGGCAGAATGGTACTTCCACCGTGGCATCAGCTGTGCTAATGTCTGTGACCTGTTACACCATCTATATGAAGTTGGGAGGGAGATTGTGAGGAGTACTAGGGGAATTTGAGGAAGGTATTGAATAGTTATGATTTTAAAAAAAAAGAACTTAACATTTTGTTCCAGCATATCATAAGTTGTGAGTTTAGAATTAACTTCCTAAAAATAACAATTTTAAGGCCTAAAGAGATGGCTCAGAGAGTGAGGTCACTTACTGCCCAGGCATAAGGAAATGTGTTCAAATCTTCAGCACCCTTGTAAAAGCCAGGTGTAGGTGCATATACCAGCAACCCAGCACTGTATAGAGTAATGGAGACAAGAGGTGTACTCAGGTTTTCTGGCTAGTGGGCTCATTCCAAGTGACAGACCCTGACTCAAGGTGATAAGATGGAGATTGATAAACAGAACTCCCATATCCTGAGTCTTGCTTGGCTTGAAGGTCCTGGGCATTGCTGTGAGAGGTCTATTGACACATCCCAGGAGCTACCTGGGGAGCCTGTCCATCCTTTGATCCATCCTATAAATCACACCCATCTCCTCTCCACCCTCCGGCTTCCTTTCCTTTCTCAGAATTCCTTAGCCAAGCAAACAGTGCCATTTCAGCAGTTTTAAAGGTGCCTTTCAGTAAATCTGCACGGATCTCTACTTCAGGGGTGGTAGGCTGGCCATAAACTGACTTCAGGTCAACCACGGAAATCGCTTCAATTAAAAAAGAAGAAAAGAGAAGATAGAGCAAGCATTTATCTCTTGATTAAAAGCACAGGAACATCTTTTTCAACAGGAACTGACAACCCAAAAAGAGCACCTGGCTGCAGAACCCTCAATAACCTCATTTATCAATGTCTCAAAATGTCTGGAAAGAAAGAAATGGCCCTCCATGCGACCACCGTTGCCTTGCTGGGCCCCTGCACTTGGGGATGCTGACTTGCATGGCTGTCCACTTTCACCTCTGGAGCAATTTGAGGCTTTGCTCGCCCTGCTCTGAATAGAGGGAAATTAACAGAGCCTGAGACAGAAGCCAACAGGAGCTACCAACAGCAGTGACTCCTAAGCTTTGCCCTCCCACCAGGCAGTCCTTCCAAGCCTTCGTACCCCTCTTTCGAGGAAAACTATCTCTTGTCCCCATAAATGGATACCCTTTGGCTATAGCCAAGCAAAGGCTGCAGCTCGCTTTGCCCTTTTTACTTGCCAAGAATTTATTGGAGCCCATAAAACAAATTTCTAGAGCTAGGGAAGCTGTGCCCTTCTTGTTTGTCGTTATTGTTGTTTTTAATCTAGGCAGCCGTCCAGAAGTTTGTGGCATGGGTGAGCCGCTAGCCTCTGCTCCCTAGCTTTATTTGGCCTGGAGAAAGCAAACAAACGGCCGCGCTTTGTGTGGCATTATACAGTCAAGGTCCCTAGCCTTTGGTGTTTGCTTTATCATCGTCAAAATCAGATCTTAAGAAAGGGGGAGCTAAATACACGAAGCCAGTGATGTATAAAGCTGTTCTTTGTCAGGCAGTAAAAACATTAATAAGAGTAAATTTATCTTCATAACTACTCTGTGTCTGGGTAAATGAGAGATGTGTTTGTCCCATTTTATGGATGGCTGTGTTGACACAGGTCAGTGACCATCCTGTTCTGAGATCATACACTGAGACATCACAAATCAGCAAGAAGTGGGTGAACTAGTGGCCCTGTCACAGCGGCAGGTTCCCTACTCTCCACACCTACTTTCCCTGCCTACAGCGTGGTGGGGCTTCATAGTTCACATGAGAGCAACTATTAAAAAGTGTGACGATGCCTTGCTAATTTTATAACTATTGAAATTTATCCCAGATGCCATTGTATGTTTCATATTGACCTGAGATGTTGTCACCCCAGGACAGTCCCACTCAGGTGAGAGGACTCTGCTAGTTTCAATCTAGCACAGTTATAGAAACAGTTTTTGTATGCATTAGAGAGACTCACAGTCCAAAGGAAATGGTGTGTGCTTCTGAGGTGTTTTGTGGAAG
Source organism: Alexandromys fortis (assembly GCF_014885135.2). Lineage (NCBI taxonomy): Eukaryota > Metazoa > Chordata > Mammalia > Rodentia > Cricetidae > Alexandromys > Alexandromys fortis. Next base: position 5,477,781 of record NW_026067939.1, read on the forward strand.
CTGACTGTAGTTTCATCGCATAGAGTAAGATGCCAGGCTTACAGTAGAATTAAGGTTTGATTTACCCCTAAATCTGAGAGACCATTACAATCGCAGTAGTTTTCACAACTGAAGCCCCCCAAAATATTGGCTTATATATGTTTTCTCACCCTTCCCATCCATAATTCCAGAAATGTGTTTTGCAAGGAACTAACTCAAATGGTAACAATATATGTGCAGGGCTACCTGTGTGTGTAAATACATGTGATATGCTATTTGTGCACATACACACACATTCAAAGATGCTTATTATACTATCATCTATAAAATTGTCAATGACCTATATTCTCCATTAAAAAAATTGAATCATAGTTAACTCTTCCAACTGAATAATCTTTAAATATTAGAAATAATATACTAAAATTGTAGTAGACTTTTCTTGACTATTATGTTCCATTTTCATTAGGTATTTTTAAATCAGCATATTAATAATGGGTTTCATTATGACATTTTCATACATGTATTCGTTTTGTATATCCTTCACCTCACTACCCTCCACCCCCAGCCCTGCTTCTTCCTGTTCATCCCCTTCCTCCTCCAACTGCTCCCCCTCTTCCCTCATGTCACAAGGAGTCCACAGCCTTATTTTCCCTCTTCCCCACCCAGACCTCTTTCCAGCCCCTCACAGCCCTCTTTCTAGCTTCAGACTCATGCAACCCCCAATCCACACAGACATATGTACACATATGTAAAAATTGAAATCTATCATCTGCATAGGAGAGGAAACTTGAAGTCATTGTTGTTCTGAGTTGCCTTGCTTAATATAATCATTTCCAGTTCCGCGCTCTTTTGGGCAAATGTCATAATTTCAGTTTCCTTTATAACTAAATAAAATTCCATGGTATGCATGTACCACATTTCTTTAATCCTTTCATTTGATTATAGAAATTGAGACTGGTTCTACTTCTTGGCTATCAATATGTATCAATAGACCAGGATGTGCAAAAGTCTTTGGGGCGGGGCTGAAAACTCTGTGTGTACCCACCCACCAGGAAGATTGAGCCATGGAGTGGTTTTATTTTCTATTTGCTTGTTTTCTGTACAATCCAGAGCATGACTTACGACAGTCATGCTTTTGGTTTTGAATTAGTGCATTTATTAAATCTATAGCAAGCAAAAGTGAAAGAATGAACATCACGTGGCAGATAAGTCAATAGGTAGATAACACAGCAACGTCAGGTCAGGCACTTGGAACAATCCCACAGAAATTAGCTGTGAAAGGCCCACTAAGCCAGTCAGCTGGAGTTTTCCATCCTGGGCCCCCGGCAGAGCAGAGTGTCTCCTCAGGTGAGGGTGCCCAGTGAAGGGAAAAATAAGAACAGACTGAGACAACAGCGTCTGATTGGGCACACTCCACACGCCATAGAGACCAACTGGGGAAGCGGGAGAAGTCAGCTGGGGTTCCCTATGGAACTTCATGTGGCTGACTCTCAGCTTCTTCCCCCTGGAGACACTTTTTATCAGAAGACAGACAATCCTTTATTCTCTGTGGGCAATGCTTTGACCTCTTTTGGAAATGCTTTACTATCTCACTATTTTCAAAGACATGATGTTTTCACTCTTGCTTTATTATCTCCCCTCCCTGTCACAGAGTTAGGGAGCCAGTGCCCTAAAGGGCCTAGAAGCACATCTCCTGACATACGCTTGAGTCTGAAACGGGACACAGAGGTTTCAATAACATTCCGCTTCTCCAGCCGGCTCCTCGGTGAGCTCAGAGAACTCACGCCATTTACAAAGACATTGTGCACTACAGTTGATTTGTTTGGTGATGCTGGAAATTGAACCCAGGTGATTGCTATGTAAGCACTCCGCCTCTGAGCTACAGCCCCAGCCCTATTTTTAGTTCTGGGAAAAGCCTCCATATTGATTTCCGTAGTGGTTGGACCAGTTTTCACTTGCACCAGCAATGAACAAGGATTCCTCTTTCCCACATCCTTGCCAGCTTTTTATGCCAATTGTCTTCTTGATGTTCATCGTCCTGACAGGTGTGATGACCCCAGAGCAGTTTTAATAGTTCTGCTGATGTCTAAGGATGTTGAACACTTAAAATATTTAGTTTCTATTTGAGTTCTCTTTTTCTCTGGAGAGCTCTGTTTGGTTCATTGACTCATTTATTGATTAGATTTGCTTTTAGGGTGCTTAATTTTTGCACGTCTTTATATGTTCTAAGTATTAAACCCCTGGCAAATTTTCTCTCCATTCCATAGTCTAGTCTGTTCCTTCTCATAATAGATGGCGTTGTTGCATAGAGCTTTTTAATTTCATGCAACCCTGTTTTAAACCCTTGGGCTCTTTGCTGTGCTTTTCAGAAAGTTCTGGCCTAGGCCTGACTCTTCAAGAGCTCTCCTGGAACAGCATTTGAGGTTTTACGTTAAGGTCTTTGATCCATGTTGAAATGATTTTTGTGTAAGGTGAGAAATGTGTATCCAATCTCATTCTTCCACATGTGGATACCAGGATTTTCCAGCACCGTTTATTGAAAAACTCTTTGGTCTGGTGTATACTTTTGACACGCTTGTTAAACATTACAGGGGATTTATTACCGAGTCCTGTATTATATTTTTTTTGCTATTTGACATATTCATACGTGTGTATACTGAGTTTCTCTAGTCCTGCTACCCTCCCTCATCCCTCCCCATTCTCCTGCTGAAACCCCTCCAGCCTAGTCTCCTCATGCTTTGCTGTCCTTTTTCCCCATTGAGTTTAACCTGTGGTTGCTTGCACGATCACGAATGGGGATATTATTTACTAAAACATGGGTGGCTGATCAGTGGGTACACCACTGAAGAAGCTGGCATCCTCTCCACCAGCATCCAATAACTGCCCATTGTCCCTCAGTAAAGGGTGGAACCTCGTGATCCCTGACCCATACCTGATAAAGTGGTGATGGGTCCAACTTAGTGCAGTGAGTTCTTGAGTGCTATGGCCCCATCATGTCCAAAAGACACCACTCCACAATACTCCTACCCAACCTCCAGTTCTTACATTCTTTCCGTCGCAAACAGGAGCATAAAGAAACCATCACCTGGGAATATGGCTGTATTAACTCTTTTTCTATTGCTGTGATGAAACACCAAGGCAACTGCACAGAAGGAAGGATTGATTTGGTTTGTGAGTCTAGAGAGATAAGAATCTGTCATAGTGGGGAAGCTTGGAAACAAGTAAACTGGAGCAGGAAGCTCCAGGAAGTTCCCAAGTCTTATTTGTACTAGGTTTGGGCACTTCCTTAAATGAGGAAACATGCTTCTTAGCAGACCTGATGTCTACAGACTAGCAGCCAACTGTAATTTCCAGAATGAAAATGCTTTATTGCCGACAATAATGACAGTTACAGCCTTAGACTAGCAACTCCCTTCCCTGATCTTAGGCACCTATCCCTTAAGGAGGTGCTAGCTCCTTTCCCAAGGCCACGGAAAAGGCAAAACAAGACAAAATATCTGAAAGCCCCATGTAAATCACAAAGTCGTAAGTGGTTAGTTGCTTGCTGCTATTTATTGCTGTTTTTCTTCCCTGTGCCCTGTCTTGTAAAGAGGGTTACTGAGACATCAGGTGGGCTATTACTTAAGCAATTTCCCACCTTTAGTTCACTGAACATCCAACACATTTTAAACATCAATACAACATGCACTCAGCACTCAAGAACAACAGAGCTCAGAACGGAAGCAATTCGTGTTTGTAAAATAACCAAGAGTGAATAGCGGTTGTAAAATAGCCTGAAGAGTGGTGGAAGGCAAAGGGAGTTACCAGCTGGGCTCTAAAATTGAGGAAGCGGGTGGAGACTGAAGAGATGGCTCCACAGTTAAGGTCACTTACTGTAGAAGGACGAGGGTGAAAGTGTAAGAAGCCCAGGTTCCCCACTCACACCTGTAGCCTTGGCTACAAGACAGCTGCAGTCTGAATGACTCTGTGCTTCGCTGGCTCCTAAGAGAAAAGAGCTCCCAGTTCAGAGAGAGACCATGACTCAAAGGAAAAGCAGAAAACAATAAAGGAAGACATTCTGCACACATGTGCATAGACACAAATGCACAGGCAGACTCACACACACATACAATATAAATATAAATATAATATTAATATAAATATAAATGTATATACATATATATGGCTGTTTTTCCTCTTCTTTTTTATTTTTAATTTATTTTTCAAAAAAAGAAAACAAACTTTTTTTTTTCATTTTACATACCAATCCCAGTTCCCACTCCCTCCCGCCTCCCATTCCCTAAACCTTCCTCCCTACCCCACTCCCATCCACTAAATTTGCTTCTCTGAGCTCTGTGGAAGAGTATGATTCACAGAGAGCAGAGTCAAGGTCATCGGGGGCTAGGGGAGCTGGAGGATAGAGGTACTACATAGGGGTTAGAGAACCCCTCTGTAAGATTATTAAAATGTCTGCAGGTGGACAGTAGTAGTGGCTCTGTGTGTGTGTGTGTGTGTGTGAGAGAGAGAGAGAGAGAGAGAGAGAGAGAGAGAGAGAGAGAGAGAGAGAGAAACAGTATCAACCAACGCCTAATCAGAACAGCTTTTTCTAAAGATATGTCAGAGAAATGTGCTAATGTCCTATTTTTTCCTATGTACAACCAAGGTAAAAGTCATGTCAGTGATGTAGAAATTCTACAATATTTATAAAGCTTCATTCTCACTGCTTATATTTTAATGAGAATTTCAAGTTGATTCAAAAGCACAGCAATCTCTTCGAAATTGAAGTGTAGCTTAGGAAACCTCTCTTGCCCAGAATCGGTTGACTATCCTCAGAGATTTAGTTCTGTCCCAGCCTCCAGTCCCACACAAGTCAGGAAGTCCTTAGCCTCCAGCTGCAAAGACATGATTCTCTGTGGAGAGTAGTCACCCAGCTGCTGGCAGACTCGACGGAGAAGGAAAGAGCCAGCGCAGAAGCCCTCGTGGAGGAGAAGGAAGGATGCCAGCAACTGCTGGGTTTTCCTGAGTCCCCATCTTCTTTAAGAGGGTGAGGTGCATGTTTGCTGTGCAGGAGCCAGCACTTGGCACCAAGCTTTTCCTTGCTTCAGTTTAGAGAAAGGAAACTGGTTACCTCATCCCACTAACTGTCCTTTGGCCAGCTGCTGCTAGGACCTCTGTAAGAGAGTAAGCAGAAACAGAGACACCTGGGAGGGTGTCTTAGTTAGGGTTTCTATTGCTGTGATGAAACATCACGACCAAAAACAAGTTGGGGAGGAATTTGGCTTACACTTCCATATCTGTTCATCATCGGAGGAAAGGAGGAGAGGAATTCTAACAGGGCAGGAACCTGGAGGCAGGAACTGATGCAGAGGTCATGGAGGGGTGCTGCTTACTGGCTTGCTCCTCATGGCTTGCTCAGCCTGCTTTCTTATAGAGCCCAGGACCACCAATCCAGGTGTAGCAGAGCACACAGTGAACAGGGACCTCCCACCATCAATCACTGATTAACGGAATGGCTTACAGCCTGCCTGCAACCTGATCTTACGGAGGTATCTTCTTAATTGAGATTCCCGCCTCTCAGATGGCTCTCACTCGTGCCAGTTTGACATAAAACTATCCAGTACAGATGGTAAAATACAGAGAAATTCAAGTCAGGAGGGAGTCTTGGATATTAACATACAGCAGTGAGCCTGCAGGAAAGAGCCTGTTTGAAGTGGTAAAGCAGAGGGCTAGGCAATGAACGGTGCCCATTTAAAAGAGAGTACGGCAAAGGGCTAGGCAATGAACAGTATCCATCTGAAACACGGTACGGCAATCAAATTGCCTGATGTCACTTCATATCTGGAAAGTGTTAGTCCATAGGCATCTGAAAGTGGAATGGGGAGTTCCATAATGCAAATATGCGCCCACACATAAAGGGAAGAAAGCAATTAGCTACTGGGGGGAAGCTGTGATCTCAGAATAAGTTATTGATTCACTGGTTCATATTATTTAGTGAAAAAAATCAAAGATTATTTAATTTAACCAAGTGTTGTGACATGCGAAGAGCATTCACTAGGGAGGAATTCAGGGATTTTTTTAAGAGTCTTGGGAGGTGAATTGGAGAACTTAATAAAAGGAAAGAAAGATGTAGCTTCTAAAACTGGTAAAGAAGCAATAGCAACATCAACATGCTAGCTAGAATCGTGCAAAGAGCGCATCCCCCAGAGAAGGCAGGTGAAAGTGTTAAGATGAGTGGCCTCTGGGAGGCAGATGTGAATTGTCACTAGAGGGTGTTTGGTACACTATAAATAAGAGGATAAAGGTGAGGTGATTTAAGTGTCTCACTCTGGACAAGTCAGGGGCTGGGCAGATGGTCCAGTCAGTAAAACGCTTGCCTTCAAGCACAGTGACCTGAATTTAATACCAGGAAACACACTTTTGGAATCCCAGTACCAGAGAAGTGAAGACAGTCGGATCCCTGGGGCTCGGGCCGGAAGGTCTAGCCTAGGGGAAACTCCAAGCCAAGGATGTATGGGTGGAACGCCTGAAGCTGACACCCAAGATTGTCCTCCAGCCTACACACACACACACACACACAAACACATACACATAAACACATACACATAAACACATACATAAATACACATACACACACACAAACACACACGCAAACGCATACACACACACAAACTCACAGACACACACACACAAAGGAATCACAGATTTACAACCCAATAATCTACTGAGCTAGAGATCCACCTCTTCACCCCTTTCAGTTTGGTAGCTGGTTTAACAAAGACAAACAAACTAAATGGAACTTCCTTTTGTTATGACTTCCAAACCGATTTTGACAAATTTCCCAGGGTGCCTGTGCTCCACCGCAAATTGACGCTTTCTTGTCTGGCCACAGGAGCACCAGCACAGCGTTCAGCTGATGAGAATTGTAGGTTCCTCTCAAATTTGTTTGTACAGCACTTCCTCCTTCAGCCAAAGTAGACATTATGTGTGAATGAGGTTCGTCACCGCTCTGCGTAATTGCCACATTTGGAGCCATTCTTCTCGGAGAGTTCTCCCCCGTTCCTTGTGATTGCTGGTGTTTCGCAGCAACCGTTATCATTTTTTGATGCTGTGGTTTAATAGCGCCTTCAAATGCAAATTTGACAACACAAGCTGGAAATTATGGGTGGCAAACAAAGGAGCTAAACTTCCACTCCGGAGTTTCCACAGCTCCACCTGATCCATAAAAGCCCTGCATACATCTTAGGCTTTTGTACTTAATAAGGAAAGACGGGAGTTTCTGGAGACCCTGCAAACATGAACTCCGCAATGGAGCCATTGTGTGGTATACAGCTCAGACTTCACGGCGGTTCCATCCAGTGTGCTTCCCGGTGAATCTATTTCCTTTGTAGCATTTTCCTGAGCGCATCCAATCAAACAGTTCCTTACCAGAATTCCCCAGTAAATGGCCATCCAGACAGCTGCCTAAGGTTGGTGCTCCTGGCCAGGCATGTGTCCTGGTTTTTATTTGCAGGATTATGGGAGAAGGGAGAATGTTCGCCAACCAGGAAGTGAGGGGCGGAAAAAGTGATTTTGAAGGCTTGAAGGGCATCTAAGTGTGAGAACAGCAGGCAGTACCCTATTAGTGGGTACTGGTCTGCATGGGTCTCCTCGGTCTTCAGCATAGTTACATAGTCATGCGGCCTCTTCTTCCATCGTGTCTTGTCTGTTCCTTCCTGAGAGACTCAGAATGAAGTTCCTCTGTGGGACACAGCGCTTCTGGGGGAGTGCATGCCCGCATAAACCATTCCCGCTTTCCAGTCCCACTTCCTTACTCCCACTGACAAACCTCGTGGTGTCAACTGCCTTTCAACTCAGCGGTTCAACTTGGTCTGGTTTGAACCTTGCCAGGCTTCCGAGTGGGAAAGGATTTTAGAAGCACAAATATTGTTTTTTGAGGGGAATCAAGAGACTCAGAAATAAGAAGGCAGAAATTCAACTGTCTTTCTTCCAGAAAATGGCTATCATTGATAATGGATATTTGGGGAAATATGACAATATGGTTTATTTGATAGCTTTAGAGTCCAATGCGAAGAGTCTGGAAGAAGGGATTCATACCCGAATGTTGCCACTTGAAGAAGATAAAGATTTCAATGGTGGCTCTAGTCGCCATTTTTCTTGTGGTTGTGACAAAATACTTAACAAAATCAACTTAAGGAAGTAAGGATCTATTCCAGCTTTGTTACAGTTGGGGCATACAGTCTATGGCTTTCCCTGTGGTGGCCAGAGCCTAAGGACACGCTGTGGCCAGGAAGCAAAGGTGAAGGCTGGTGCTTGCCTGGAACCCCAGTCCCCGGGGCTGGTGCACTAGGATGGATCTTCCGTTCTTGTTAACTGTCTGGGTAACTGCCCTCGTAGACACACCCAGAGACGTGTCTCCATGGTGATTCTAATCCAATTGAGGTACCAATGAAGATTAAGCGTCAGCCGGTGTTCTCTCATTTTGCAGTATCTCAGATTTGAATTAACACAAGATACTCGATCTGTAAGCATCACCCTGGCCACTCTGCTTCCCCTGCTGGAGCTAATTGAAGAACAGAAAAGGAGAGAAATCCATAAATAGCAAGCAGGAAATTAGATTGTTTTTGAAATCAATTCTCAGGACCTAAGTTATCAAGCTCCAAGGGTAAAAGACTGTAAAGGAATATGATTTTTATCTAGGTCATAAAATTTACAGCTGTTTCCCTGCCTTAATTTAGGCGAGGAAGCAATCGGCATGTATAATATGCCGATCCAGCAGGACCTGAAGTGAGGCTTCACAGGTTAAAACGTTTATATATTTATCCAGAGGAAAATTGGCGTGAAATAAATTTATCAAGGGACTATAGCTTTAAAGCATGTGTTGCGTGGCTGCCTGGGACCAGAAGAGAATTCTGCTATATTAAAGTAATAATTCCTTTTGTACTGTGGCTAATAATGTAAAATGATAGAAAGGCTAAAATAAACAATTGTCAAAGAAGGGACTAGGGCCAAATTGTCTTTCCTTTCCTCTACTTTGTCCGTTATAGCTTGAGCTATTCATGCTCTCAAATGATAACTACCTGGAATTCTCTGGTTTATTCTAGGGCTATGACAGAATTAAATTATTTGTAGCCCCCTATGGCCATGAATCAAACACAAGGTGTTCAGTTACTAGAGTTGAAAGGTTTCTTGGATGCAAGAGCAGCTGATGACCTGAAATAAATAGTCAATTACCATGACTAGCCTATGTTAGACTTCGGAATCATTTTAATTGTTCTTTAATAAGATTTTTGCATTTCACTTTTCATTAATCATGTGTTTCAGGGGACAGAGTACTTCTGGAGACTGAAATTGTAGAAACAGAAGAGATGCAATCATTGTTCTTTTGGAGTTCAAAACTTAGAGATCAGACAATGATGTAAGTGCCTACAACAAAACCTAAGGAACTCCATAAGAGCAACAAACCCCAAGAAAAATAAGAAAATAAGTGCTCATTCTCTCTCTCTCTCTCTCTCTCTCTCTCTCTCTCTCTCTCTCTCTCTCTCTTTCTCTCTCTCTCTCTCTCTCTCTCCTGAACATAGGAAGTAAGAGGAAGGAATGGGGAGATCTGAGCAAATGTCTACTCGGTTTCAGAAAATTGAGGCCTTATCCAGATAGGAAATTCATTCTAGTCAAGAAGCGTGGAAACTCACTAAATGCATGTGGAATTGGAATTTCAGGAGTGTAAACTCTGCCTCGAATTCCTTTAAGGAAACCTCATGATTCAATGAGTGGAATGTACAAAGGCTGAAAGATGTCTTTGTAAAAGTCATAAAGAGTAGAATAATTAATATTTTTTCTTTTGAGAGTTACCATTGCATTATGTTCTCAGTTGGTTTCCAAAAAGAAAAAAAAAAGGAAAACTTTCCAAGTTCTAGCTATAAAAACACTTGGAAGAGCACCAGCTTAGGCCATTATAAGATATTTCTATCATATTTAAAATGGTCTGTCCCCGAGAGAACAAGTAAAATATTAAATGGCGTATGCCTATAGAATTAAGGCCAAGATGTGCTGAATTTAGATATTTTTAGAATACATATTGTTCATCCAAGCAACACAATACACACTTGCCTGAATTAGGGTTTTTATTGCTGTGATGAATCGTCATGACCACAGTCAACTTGGAGAGGAAAGGGCTTGTTTCATCCCACAATTCTCAGGTCATACTCCCTCACTGAGGGAAGTCAGGGCAGGAACAGGGAAGCAGGAACCATGGGGGAATGTGCTTACTAGCTTGTTCCAGATGGTTCGCTGATCCTACTTTCTTAGAGCATCCAGAACCACCCAACCAGGAGTGATACTGCCCCCTAAGGGATGGGTATACCCACAATCATCATTAATGGAGAAAATGCCCCCAGAGTCTTGCCCCCAGGCCAATTTAATGGGGAGTCTTCTCAGTTGAGGTTCTTCCTTACCAAATGACTCTAATCTGAGTCAACTTGGAAAATCTACCCAGTCAGAGCATGCCTCTTCAATTCTCTCTCTCTCTCTCTCTCTCTCTCTCTCTCTCTCTCTCTCTCTCTCTCTCTACCAATCTACACACACAAACACACACACACACACACACACACACACACACACACACACACACTTTTCCATACAAAAAGGGAAAGAAAAGCTAATATGTCATGTGGAATTTACATTCCTTCTGACACTGCCCAGGGATACAAGAACAGTTTTGATGAAAGAGTTAAAAGGCAGGGATGGTTTGAAAATCAAGCTAACCCCAAGTTTATTCAAAGTGGACAGTTTTATTAGAGTTTTGAGGAAAATCCCCGGGGTAGGCAAACTGTAAATGTCAACAGCTGCCCGGAGGAGGAGAAAGGAGGAGAGAGGGGGGAAAGACTTGTCAGTTGAATTAAGTCAGCAGGGAGGGCAGCCGTACAGAAACTAGCAGCCACGTGACAGAGAAGAGTCCTTCGGGGAAAGCATGAGAAGTCCAGGGTCCCTAAAAAGGCATACTTAGGCTCTCTCTCTGGCCAGTACTAGAAAGAAAGACCAAAAGAAGAAAAATAGAAACCGTTTTGCCTTTTTGACCCAGCAAAGTCTCATAGCTGCTCAAGCACAGTACAGGGGTGGGGGTGGCAGGGTAGGGGGTGAGGGGTGGGGGTAGGGTGGGGATGGGGGTTCTGGGAAAGAAAAGAGCATTAAAGTACATAAAGGGATAATTATTCTGCCTGTCACTTTATCATGACTTAAGGCAACCCTGGCTTGCTAGGAATGGATGGTCTACCTTTCTGAAGGATGGTCTTTTGGTCAGATAATTGATAGACTAAACTAGATTAACTCCTTTTATGTTTGGGGTTTCTTGGAAAGTTCCATCCAAGCCAGAGATTGCATCTTCTTAACTAAAAGACATAGTTTTCCCTTAATGCCCATTAGTATTGTTGTGTCACTTATAAAATAGAATATTTTCAGGCTCTAAAGTACCATGTCCTCCTTTTGAGCCTGGCTAAGATTTAGGCTGGCTCAGAAAACACTAGACTCTCCTCACATCCTACATTAATGAGATACTTTCTCTAATACCAGGTGTCTTGGTTGGCTAACTAAATGGGAGGATGGACCAGATGATGCTCTAAGGATGCTGGTGACAGCAGGGTTTACAGAAACCTCCAGAGGGGTTCCAAGTTCTTATGTACTACAACAGAGAGCTGAACAAAGTCACCAGTTTCAGGAGAAGCAAGGACAATTTATTAAGATACCCTTCCAAAGGAAGACGCAGGCCAAAGCAAAAAGAGATAGTTCAGTTGCTCAATGACAATGTTAAACAAAGCATTGGGGCTTTGTCACACTGCATGGTGTTTCTGGATAATTACATAGTGTTGGCTTTGGGATTCAGTGGAAGCTCTCTTGGACACACCATGTAACATGTACTTCTATATACAACTTCATACTTCATTTGTCTCATTGATATCTTAAATCTCAACACAGGGGTATGTTTTAGTATTCTAATGAGTCACAAATCACCCCAGACCCTCTTGCTTGCCTCTGAACCTGCGGCAGTGGCCGAATTTAGACTGCTTCAGTCTACGGCTTTCTAGCTTTCTTCAATCAACTGTGTCCAGGCCATAGACCAACTCTGAAACTTTTGTAAGGTCTTCCAGGCCTCGCTCTCCACACACCCCATGCATCCCTAAGGTTTCTCAGCTCTAATTGTCACTCTGCCTGTTGTGAGAACTTTCGTCTCTCACAAACCATAGCTGGCATCCTAACAACTTTCTTAAACTAGTTAGTTTATAATTTCAGAAGTTGAGTTTTCATTTTTAAAATGTTGTACTTTTGATACTTTTATCAAAAGTTGTCAGTTTTGTCTTTTTTCAAAAGGCAAATAACTGAAGGTCGAGTTTACCACACATAGGGGGTAATTCTCACTAAGTAATTCTCAGTAAGCCTCTTCACCCATCTGAGCCTTCCGAGCTCAACTTCATAATCCTCCACCATGCTCACAAGTAATCACGTTAAACTTACTAAAAAATAACAAAACAAACAGAGGGGTACTAAATGGGAAAATGAGGTTCAGTGGCAATGAAAGTGGATGAGGGAAGAGAGTGGTAAAATGTAGTGTGTGTGAGTACGTGAGTGTGTGTGTGAGTGAGTGTGTGTATGAGTGTGTATGCACGTGAGTGTGTGTGCACATGTGTGTGTGTGTTAAATTGCCAAGAAATAAATCTGAAAAATGAAACACTTGCTTTTAGCTCATTTTTCTACCACTCAAGTGATTTTTTTTATATTTTTATTTATTCATTTATTTACTTTTAGACATAGGATTTCGGGGAGGCCGGGATGGTCCTCAAGTCACTGTGTAGCTAAGGATGACCTGGAACCCTAGTCTTCTTACCTCTGCTTCCCAGCTATTCAGTGGGTTTTAAATGCAGTTTCCTTCTTATTGGAACACTCTCTCACATGCCTATGAAGTATGACAAGACAGTAAAGCTGACTGGGTAGCTATACATACATACATACATACATACATACATACACACACACACATATGAGCAAATAACTGCATCTTATTATTTTGTAATCACACTTCATTTTCTTTCATTTATTAGTTTTTAACTCTATTTCCCAGCTTGATGATAGAACTAGTTCACTGGATTGTGCCACTAACCACTTCTGATAATTTCCAAACCAGACCCAGACAAAAGATGTCTGATTTCATTTTGTTTGAGATTACAGAGCAAACGTCCCCTCCTGAGTCTGCTGGACACACTATGTCCTAGAGTTGTCACTGTAAACCAAGAAGAAGTGACAGCATGCTTACCACACTGTATAAATAATTCATACATTAAGGGAACCGTATGAACGAAGTTTTTAAATCTATTTTACCTCCTCGTGGATTCTCCTCATACATGCCCATCGCTCTTTATAAGCTGGAAGGCCATCAGATTTACATTGTACCAGTCATTTAAAAGGTCTTCAAGCAGAGTCCTAATCTTATCTTCAACTTATTAGAAACCATGATGGACATGATTAACCTTGATCATTGACTCACCTGCCAAGCCCGGTTCTTCTGCACAATAGGACACCATCTACCTTTAACCTTGCTGTGAAGACCTGATGTTTACAGAGCTGTTCGGACACTGTCAACAAAGAGAAGTAGGCACACACTTATACAATGATAGCTATGCTTGCTATTTTCACCCCGCTCGATAGCAAGCAGCCACCTTAGCTGGAGTTAATGTTCAATATTTTCCACTGACTAATACATATAATCTCTACCCTTTGATAGTTTTATTGAGCTCCATAGAAGGAACAGATGCTCTGGCACGTCTTGCGTGTTGGAGATGGAAGATAAAACAGTCTGACAGGCATATAACAATAAACACAAAACCTGTGAGTGAGGTCCTACCTGTTCTTCTAGGATACGGAGCATCAATTCCCGGAGTGTGACATTATCTGGGAGCTGAAGTACAAATGAAAAATTGCCGGGCTCTAATCCCGATCCTACCAGCAACTGTGTGAGAAAGATCTGCAAATCCTTTCGCAGGGGCAGCCCCACAATGCAGGTCTCCACGTCTGGGGGGGGGGCGGTCAGCTCTAATCCTCTCTATTTGGTGATTTGGGTAATCCTCTGGCCTCCATCTTTAGGGATAAACCTTATCTTATTCCTAGGAGGGAAGCACGCCTGTGGTGAGATGCGATTCTGTATGAAGTGTGTCTAGACACAAAAGGACAGCTGAAATCGTCAACTATGTGCAGAGTCTCTGTCTGAACTTATTAGGAACGAAGGCCAGAATTACTACTGTAAGTTTTCAAACAAGAAGATAGATTTGTCCACAAATTTCACACCAAGAGAAAGTTCAGGCCCGTAGTCAGAAATACAGACAGGACGCCATGCCAAATCTCAATATCCATCCTGTGGGATGGCCAGGAAGTCCCACACGCGGTGCCCCTGGGACTGACAGATACAGTGAAAAGATTGGCTTCTCCAGCTACTCACCCCCACCTCCCCCGAGTGAAGAGATACACAGAAAGTTAATCAGCTCTGAAGCAGGGGTTGCCAGGGTTGGAAGACAATGATTAAATTTGCATAAACTGTTTGGAAGGTGGCCTGTCGCCGTGAACAGACACTTTTGACTGAGAATCCGATGGCCTGGGTTAGAATTCCTTTTTCCTTTACCACTTATGTGAGTTTGGGGGTAAAGTTCTAAAACAGGAGCTTTGGGTTTCTTATATATAAAATTGTTGAGATGATAAGAGTCACATCTTATCATTTGGTGATAATTTGGGGGAGAATTGATTGAAGAGCAATCGAGAGAAAGCCCCTTGCAGAGAGAGAGGCACCTAGCAGCCTTCGCTGGGTGTCCGTGGACTTGCATTCAGTACTGACAAGAAGTATCAGTGCTGTTTCTATTCCTGTTTCTGTCTTATCTCTCCAGCCTGGAATTTGACAGAAAAGTTCTCTTTGAAAAGCATTTGTCATTGACTTGGGATTGTGTCCCTCTGGCCAACCAATTATGCAGCATTAATGATTTTTATCGCATCAAGGTTGTATTCCAAAGATTTGCCTCTGTACAGATTTTAATCCTTTCAACGTTTGCTCATATTTGCATAGAAACATATTCTTCCAGCACTTCCCCGTTTTCTCATTTGTCTAAGAGTTAGCACAGTTGTGCCCTTAAAATTTGAACATCGATTTCAAGGAGGTGGTTTTGAAATGGGCTTCTGTGACTGGATATGAATGGGGCTTTTGATTCTCAAATCTGCGTTTGAGAACTGCGACCATATCCTAGAACTGGCTGAGGAAAGACACTTGAATGAAATAGTATTCCACAGGAAACCCATGAAAACTGCAAGTGTGGATCGCCAAGCGGGCGCCTGACATTTGCCTTGGCTCTTCCGTGAGTGTAATTCACCCAAAGGGGGGGCACGTGTGCCCTTTGCCGTGCACTGGGGAGCCCACAGGTCCACTCTCGACGTTGGGTACCCTGCCAGGAATGGAAACAAAGGCCAGACTCTGAAGAATAAGATATCGGTGCTAAATTCTTTGTGGACATTTTAGTGAAATGGCAAGGAAATCTGCATTAAGGCGGAAAAAGGAAGTGATTTCCGTAAGCTTTTGCGTGAGATGACTTTTATCACTTTGATCTCAACTTGAGCTGGATCTCCATAGAGCTCATTTACTGTGTGTGAAGAGCAGCTATGGGGGAATGGGGGGGGGGGCACTGGCTTCGAATCTTACTTCTGCCACTCATTGACTCTGTGGTCAGTGTTTGACTTTGCGGTGCTTTCATTTCCCTGTTTGTAGAATGGCTAAGCACAATAAGGGGGGGGGGCTCACTGCTTTCTAGGGGGGTTAAAGAAGACAAAACAGAAATAGCCCTGAGTCGACTACAGGGAGTCAACCCAAACGGTAGCGCAGAGCTGTTATGATGAATAGTGCTGGCAGTAATGCTGATCCCCAAAGCCCCTGCCCTGCTCTATAGGAGACAACAGAGACCGGTCTTGTTGCTGTATAGGAACCCACCTCTCCAGAAAACCTGTCTGCATAGACATGCACACAGAGACCTGGGGAGAACATCACTATCCTTCCCCACCACACTCAGCCACATTCCCTTGAGATAGAGTCTCTGACTGAGCCTGGAGCTAGGGTGATGGCTCTCAGCACCAAGCCACCTTCCTGTCTTTGTCTCCCACACAGCCACATCCAGCTTTTTGTGTGGGTTTTGAGGGTTTGAATTCAGGCCCCCTTGCTCGCTCAGTTGGCATTCGTAAGCTAAGTTATAATTCCTATTAAGCTATATTCCCTGCCTTCAGCTTTTTGATTCCTAAAGCTCTGTAAGCACAGCAAGTGAACAACTGACCCTTCAGGGAAGGTTCGTATTAGCCAAGCTCAAAGGTGCAGAGCCAAGAGGCTCGGTTATGATGGGAGCTGTTACTATCACAGATCCCAGAAACCTCAGATGGTTCAACCAATCCATTCTCTCCATGTAAGCAAGCCCACAAGGAAAGCAAGCTTGCAACAAAATTGTTTAGTAAACATAGAGTTATGGAATCAAAAAAGAGACTTTTGGGGCACCTAATGGCACTGAGGTATCAGAACAGGAATATCTTTGTCCATCTGCAAAACTCTGTAGCTTCAGATCTCTTCCCCTGTGAACTGAGCCTACCTGGGCATGATGGATAATTCTTTCTATGGCTCTTCCCCCTGCCCCCTGCCGTGTCCCACCTCTATAATTGATGTTTTCTTCCGTATTCATTTAGTGAATATTTAACCTGGCATAGAATCTCACTCATCACACAGTATGTTCTGGATTTTATGTTTTGACTCTTTAAGAGTTAATCTTATTTTCCAAATGTTAGAGGCAGAAGTTGCTGGACAGGGCAGAGGGCACTGTCGCCATCATTACTATTTCCTCAGAGTGGTTACAGTACATTTAGACACAATCTTTTCTTTCCCAACTAAGTGTAAAATCATCTAGCAGTTTTCAGTGTATATATTTTTAGTTTTACCTGTGCCATGAAGACACACAGCTAGGCAAAGTAGAGCCCTTGCCTAGCATACGTGCAGCTCAGGACTCAATCCTGGTGAGGGATGGTCAAAGTCATTCGGGGTCATTTAAGGATCTCCATAAAACTGCAATCTGACCACCCTCTTTTCTCAGCATTCTTCTTCTGATAATGCCTCCTAAGCTCAAACCAAAGGCAGAAGGAATTTTCTCAGTAGCTATGGTGCATATCGAGCTTTAAATAAACCAAGCATATGAAATTGCCTTGTAAGTTTAACTGCATCTCCCTGACTTTTGAGTGACCTTCACCTTTACCTAAAGCAAGGGATGCTACTTCCAATCATATCCGAGACCTAGGACTTCTGTTAGCCAAAGAGTACCCATCATATTAGTTTCTGCAGAAGCAGTGGGCTGACTCCTCCTTAGACCTCTCCAACCAAGAGACAACTGGAAAAGTTCTTCCCAGAACAAAGTAGTGGATTACTCTAAAAGCAAATCCCATTTCTCACTCAGAGACAGAAAGCCAGCTTGCCACCTCCACAATGAGCACATTAGTCTTGTAATGATTTATGGGTTCAGCCTTCTCCAGACACTGCATGTTTAGCTCACTTGGACTGTGGTATGGAAAATGGGTTGGGTAAGGAGTCCCGAGAGGGGTTCACTAGCACAAAAATGGCCAGGAAGAATCTACGGAACAGGAAGGGTGTTTGATGGGGAACCAATGGCCTTTGAGAAGCTGGACCAGGATGGGTGTGGTCTTGGGTACCAAAAGGGTACATGCACACTTGCTTGCTCTCTCTCTCTCTGTCTCTCCTCTCTCACACCTGGATGCTGGATTCCATTCCTGTTTTCCACTCATACAGAAGACTGTAATCTGTGAGTCCCCACTTTAAATAAAGAACCCCTTGTTATACCCAGTTCGGAGCTAGTGCGGGATGACTTTATTCACGGTCCCCTTCAGGCGTTTTTGTTGTTTTTTTTGGTTTTTTTTTTTTTCCATTTCTGTTATTATAGAAGCAACTCAGGGAGAAACTGTTTCTTTGCCCTGGACATAGTCCAGCAGTGGGCACAAATGAGGGAGAAATTCAAGCAGCTGGTTCCATCCTATCCACGTGAAGAGCAGAGAGAAATGGATGCATGGATCTGCACCTGTTTGCTTTCTCAGTTGCTGCTACCCAGCTTCGTCACCCTTTACACAGATCAGGAGGACCTAGCCTGGGAAATGATGCTGCCGACAAGAAGCTGGGTCTTCCTACACATCCACGGCAGACATGTCTTCTCATTTGAGGTTCTCTTGACAGTCGATTTATCAAGTTGACAGTTAAAACTAATCATGACAGGAGAATTGCCCAAGAAACTTAAAAAGAAACATTGGCAACAGTCTCTCCAGGTAGCCCAGGCTGAGCTCCTGAATGGGTGAGATTACAGGCATGACCCAGCATACCCAGCTAGACCTGAGAAAATGTAATAAGTTAGACAAGTATTTATCAAAACTAGGTGTATACAGCAGAGATAGGCAGAGATGAAGGATGAGTGCTGATGTCAGGCCTGAGTAACTGGGTGAATGGAGGGTCAGCTTGCTGTGAATAGTGAAACTCTAAATAAAAAGATTGATGTGGCCTATGGGGCTTTAGGGATTCACCTGTGGCATCGGGGTATAAAGAAATGCCAGATACTCACACAGAAAAGCAGAGATCCGGTGAGCCTTGTACTCTGGTGGCAATGTACCAACAGCAATCCTGGAATTCGGTCTTTTATTGCATTATATTATATATTATTATATACAGAAGAATGAGGAAGAGCAAAAGAATTGATTCCAATAGGAGTGTCTATAGGGAAACAGTCTCGGGTTGTGTTATCCAGGAAGAGGAAGCTGCAGGCCGTACTTTCTATTCTTACTAATTTCAGCAAAATGTCAACCTTTCCTAAACATTCTTGGACCAGAGGAAGGTTTTGCCATTCATCTGGGTCTGACGGAGGACAGCCTTGCCATTCCCATGGGCCTGGGGCACTGGCATCCTTTATATGGCTGTGCCCTTGTCAACCATAAAGATTCACTTGGGACTCCATCTACTCCCCACAAAATATGATTGTGTTCAGTTTCCATGAAGCTATAAAGTTTCTGAAGAAAACAACATGATAGATTTGTCTGCCTTTGATTGGGTTATCTGAATTCACCTGCAGCTGACTAAGAAACAGTGGAGATCAGTAAGGTATGGGAAAGCTGGATGAAGAGGGGCCTGATATCAGATAAGGATGTGATCTCAGGCAAATGTTCCAGAGTATAAGTGTTAGCCTGGGCCCTGGAGAACTCTAATGGGCCAAAAAAAAAAAAAAATACCACTTACCCTTATAGAGCCACAAAAGTGAGCATCTCAGGTCTCTCTCCTGGAGAGATTCTTCTAGAGGTGTGTTACGCTGAGAACTGTTAGCTCCTGATGCTCTCAGCACCAACTTCTAGCCGAGAGCATACACCTCCCAGGCAGCCTCTCACTAACAACTGTACACATATAGAGTCATATGACTCATTTTGAGCTTTCTCTATGAGCAGTCTCTACCTTGGAACCCCACATTAGACTTGCCAGAACATTCTCAGACAGGCTCTGTTGAGACTCATTCTGTTCAGTCCTCCTCCTTCCTTCCTCTTGACGGGGGTCAGAACTGCCTCCAGCTCTACGAATTTTCTCTGTCTACTTTCCTCCTTCCCTTTATCCTCAGGCCCATTGTGCCCAGTTAAGGAATATTCCGATAGCCTCTGACTCCATCTTGGCGTCAATCTCCTGCAGCCTTCGTGTGCTACAACTTGCAAGGAAGGGGTCTTTCACAGTCTATACCCAATGGTCACCGTAATGGGACAGGCAGGGAAATGGAGGACACACAAGCACCCATGAGGCTGCAACTTTCAATGCTTCCAGGCAAAGAAGTACCAGGAACCCAAAGACAGCCCTCTGGGAAACAACCATGATGTAGGCCCTGGAGTACAGAGGATGAATGTGCCATACAGAAATTCTAGAAATGAACCTGGGGGGTCTGAGCAGAATGTGAACATCATGCTGTATAGCTAGCTCCGTCCTCATTCTTTTGGGTGCACCTTTGTCTATTTGGGGTGCTTTTCTAAATCTGTAAAAACTCGCAGTGGTTTTTATTATGTCATCTGTATAATGACAATGTCTTTACATAGTCTGAGCAGGAGAACAAAGCAAGACCACCATCCCAGGATGATCAGCAAGACTGTAAGGTAAACTTGAGGGGGTACTCCGAAGGTCCCCTAGTGGTAAGCCTCCCAAGTGAATGCAAGCTGTTTTTCAGGACCAGAAGCTCAGGGAATACTAAAAAAATCCATTAGCGAAGTCTAATGCAGCACAGGAAGACCCCGTCGCTTGTATCAGCTGTCGAGTTAAAGGAGCAGCGTGGGGCACCACAAAGAATATGGAAGTGACTGACTTATTTAGCTCTCCGTAATCCAGTCTTTTCCCAGGACCCATATCATATGTCTTCTTCACAGGAATTCTGGGTTGTTCAAAGAGTTTGAGGCTGAGCAAATCATCCCCACCTCCTTTAATTCCTTGATGATTTCTGTAAATTCATCGTAGTCCCCAGGCAGTCTGTACTGGTTGATATTCACCACCCTACTCCTGGTAGGCAACGTTATAGGTTCCCATTTCATCCAATCACACATAATGTCCTTCACAGTGGACACCCTTAGGCAAAGCTCTAGAAAGGTGGTTTGCAGGGTGTACCCCAGCAATACATGTGCCCCCAGAATGTTGTCCTGAAGTGGAGAAATACACACATATACAATTGGGAAGGACAGTTGTCCATAGCTAGGACAAGCTTGGTCCTTTTACCTGTGTTGTGTTTAGTCCCATACCCATCATATATATCATATATCATATATATATATATATATATATATATGCTATACATGCACCTGTATATATTGGTTGTGGGTGCTGCCGTGAATTACGCTACACTCAGCTTCAGTACTTACCAGAGTCCAAGTGTTCTGCATATTAATAGTGAACCAATAAGGTCAACAAGTATGGCCCTCACTTGAAGGAATCTTCATCACCCATCAGGGGAGTGGCTTAGATGGTTTCTACCTCAGGACACCTCCTTCTGCCATAACAAGAGGCGAGTGGGGACAACCTACGTCCCTGCTTTCCTCTCCTTTCCAACCCTTTGGTAACTGCTGGCCAAACTTTAAAGCCTTCCAAACACTCCCAAGCACAGCATTTGGCCCTTTATCATTTTTTTCCTAAAAGTTCACCACAATACAAATTTTAACACCTTCGTTTTCACGTGATTTTGACAGAACCCACTGTCTGTTTCCTTTGTCATCTCCTGCATACTTTAACAGCTGACCCAGTGAAGGTTTCCATGGCTGTGATAAATACCATGACCCAAAGCAACTTGAGGGGGGAGGGCTTATTTCATCCTAAAACTCTCAGGTCAAACATTCCTATCAGCACAGCCCTCACCAATCGTTAATCAAGAAAACGCCTGACAGGCTTGCCCACAAGCCAATCTTGTGAAGGCAGTTTCTCAATTGAGAGTCCCTCTTCCCAGCTGACTCCAACTTGTGCCGGACCGATAGAAAACTAACCAAAACATCACCACACTAATCAAATTTCTGTGATCATCTAGATCACATAGGCTTTGAAAGCCCCTTCTACCGCATCAAGTTTACATACCACATAGGACTCAGCAGAGCAAGGCAAGCCCCACACCAGCCTCACAGGCCCGGCTGAATTAACTTCTTTCTTAACTCTCCTGGGAATGCAGTCCTATCTGATCTTAGGCCGCAAATGCTGCCTCTTCCCCGTCCCTCAGGAATACATCCTCCCTTATATTTCACTCCATGATGTTCATGGGGACCTCAGCTTGTGGCAAACAAGTATGGTGATTGATATTTGCCAGTCCATGGTGGATGCTGACTGATATAAGCCAGTCCATGGCGGACAAATTTCTCTTACATTTCCTCAAGTTACACAGCCTTTCTTGGTCTTAAGTAGGGATGGGTAGTTACACTACTACATAGTTCTTCGGCCTCCAAACACTCACCTTGATCTCTTCTGTCCCACAAATTCACAAGTGGACTTTCACTGCTGGCTAGAAAGTCTTTCCCAGTTCCAGCAGTTCGGGTGTTGAGTAGTCTTCGGTTATCAGTTTCTTGTACGGGACCATTGTTAAGGTCAGGTCTGCATGTTGAATCATGGATTGTCCTTCTCCTCTATTAAAGGAGAAACCTGACAGATATCTTCTGTTACTTTTATCTTGACCTCTTCCTCCTCACTCGCTAATTCTGCCTGTGGGTTTCAAGTTGTTTGGATCCCTGGAAGGACCTTTTAACATACATAGACTCATTGATCTAAGTGTGCTGCCCCCTGTCATAAGATATGACAAGCCAGCACAACTATATCATCCCTCCTTTTATCTCATTTACTTGTGAAACCAGAGGCC
The DNA here is from genome assembly GCF_014885135.2 of Alexandromys fortis. Taxonomy (NCBI): domain Eukaryota; kingdom Metazoa; phylum Chordata; class Mammalia; order Rodentia; family Cricetidae; genus Alexandromys; species Alexandromys fortis. Next base: position 5,500,190 of record NW_026067939.1, read on the forward strand.
AACATAGAGGATGACATCCAGGTCTACTTTTCCATTATAATTTTTTCCTTTACTCAAATAAGAAGCCTCTGGGTAGTCATCGCAGCCCCAGATATATTTCTTATTAAACATAGCCATGGTCAAGCAAACTCTGCGGCAGTTTATAATACTCTCATCCCTTTTATGTTATTCTCAGGGACTACAGAATTTGCTATAAGCTTTAAATCATTCTCCAGGCATCTCCAGACTCGAACAGTGAACCCCACTCATTCAAGCAGGCATGCCACACTATACTACATAGAGGAATATTGCCGTCCGTGAACATCCCACCACTAACACTCCACTTCCTGTTGCTTAGCTTTGGTTACACGTCTCATTGCTCACAACAAGACACACGAGACCACCATCATATCAGGGAAGCTTATAACCACATACATCTCAGAGAACAGCTACATTGGAACTCCCTCCACAGACTCTCCGGTTGTTCAGGCTCCATCGCAAGGCCTTGCTACCCATAGTTAGGATTACGCAATAACTCCTCCCAAAGTCATCTTTTGTTCTATCTGTCCGTGTTCAGGAACCAACCGTGTTCTGTGCTCTCTTGCTGGGGAGAAAAGGGCGATTTAGACATCCGCACTTACTTTAGCAGCCATGAGATAAGAGGCTTGGTTTCTGCCATCTCGGCTCCCAGGCATTTGCCTCCATTGCTCAATACCTGCAAATGGTTGCGATCTCACAAAAGCCTTCCTCGGTGTCAGTAGTAGCTCCTTAACCTCTGCCTCGCTTGGGCTCCTCTCTCTATTTCTTGCTTGAGCACAGTGTTATCATGGATGACCGGGGCAATGGATGAAAACTCAGTTCAAATTCATAACAGTGAATGCTGATTACTGAAGAAAATCAATGTAAAATTGACAATGGCTAAAAAGGGACACCAAGGAATTAGAATGGAAAACAATCACTCACACACACACACACACACACACACACACACACACCGTGAGAAAACTCAGACTTGCAAAAGTAGATTTTAAAATTGAATGGGGGAAACAATAACCATAAAAAATAGCAGTTAGAATTAGTATAATTTAGATAGATAGTTAGCTGATGGGCTAAATCTACAGGGTTTGAATAGACAGTAATTAGATCCCGAGATGGAGGTATAAATCAGTGGTAGAGCACATATCTAGCTTGAGTAAAAGCCTAGGTTTTATCCCCAAAACTGGTGGGTGGGTGTCTAAGTCACTGTTCTACTGCTGTGAAGAGACACCATGAGCATGGCAACTCTTATAAAAGAAAGCATTAAATTTGGGGTTTGCACACAGTTTCAGAAGCTTAGTCCATTATCATCTTGGGAGGGAACGTGATAACAGGCAGGTGTGGTGCTGGAGACATAGCTGATAGTTACATCATGATCCACAGTCAGAGAGAAAGACAGAGAGATGGAGACAGAGAGACAGAGAGACAGAGAGACAGAGAGACAGAGAGACAGAGAGACAGAGAGAAAGAGACTGGGCCTGGGCTTTTGAGAGCCCAAAGCCCATCCTCAGTGGCACACTTCCTCCAACAAGGCCACACCTCCTAACCCTTTCAAACAGTTCCAGTCCCTGGTAACTAAGTCTTTAAATATCTGGACCTATGGGAGGGGGGCATTCTTCTTCAGACAACCACAGTGGGGGAACAAATGAAAATCATTGTCCAGGAAAATACATCTTCGTGCAAGAAATAAGCCAAACATTCAAAAGAGATACTGCCTGTTCTCATTTTTGAACTCTTACAAAGTTGCTTTTGTAGAAGATAGCAATAGAAGCTGAGTATGGTAGGGCATCTTGCAGCAGTTGAGAAATGGAGGCAGCAGGATTAGGAATCCAAGTCCACCCATGGGTATGTAGTAAAAAATTTGAAGCCATAACTCAAAATAATAAAAAAAAAAAACTCAGACAAGATGTCTCAATGGGTAAAAGCAGTTGCTCCAAAAACTTGAAGACCTGAGTTGGCTCCCCAGAACCCGTATAAAGGTGGAAGAAGAGAGTGAACTCTAGGTGTCCTCTGACCCCCACATGAAAGCCATGCTATATGTACATCCACACACATATCATACACAAGCACATATAAATATATACACACACTCATAATAATAAAATTTGTTAAAGTAGATTATAAAATATTGTCCACTAAAGACTCAGAGCAAAAGATAAGATGGAGTAAGGTTAATTATTAAACTGCCAGTGTACAGTTGGGGTGAGAGCAGATTCTCTGAGGCACAGTAGGGAGACCACAGGTGACAAAGTCAGCTGCAGGTTCATAGAGAACTAGAGAGAGGCACTGGGAACCTCTCAACACAAAGAAACACCAGCTGTGTAGGGAACAGTGTGTCCCTGCAGGGTGGATGTGTGTATCCATGTGTGGCCAGACCATGCTTCAACCATGTGCCCATTCAAAAGGTGAAAGAAACTTGTAAACAGGTAAAAAGCAGAACACAATGAAGTTCACATTGGATAGAACAAGTTCCAAAACTATGAAAAATAGATCGAAGGTTTTATATCCACTTAATGAAGTCTATCACTGTTTCTCAATGAATATCCACCAATGTCTCATTTAATATGCCTGTTTAATGTGTCTTTTGAGTTGAAATGGTAGCATCAGTGCAGAAGGACTCAGGCACGCTGTGCCCACTGCGGCAACCCAGCTGGACCACTTCCAGACAGTTTCCACTGCTGCTGTTTCTAGAGATTTTATTTCCCAAGACCCGGGGACACAGTGATTGTTTTAATAGATTAGCTGGGTTTTTTGTTTTTTAAGAGACCTCTACATTCCCTATAAAACTACATGCCAGCATCCTGAAGTTTGTAGCTTGACTTCTTTTAAATTTATATTCCCAAGAATTGTTGAGCTGGCATCGACTTGGAAAATCATCTGGCACAAACCTGCCTGGGACAGATGGTGGTCTGTCCCTTCCTGGCCCTCTGTAGCATGAAAGAGGTGGACAAGCATGAATAGCAAGAAATGAATATGGTTCCCAGGGACAAACAAATCCCAAAACTGGAAAAATTCCAACTTTTGTTGTTGTTATTTTGATTTGTTTTATTGTTTTTTTTTTCCAAGACAGAGTTTCTCTGTGTAGCAGTGACTGTTCTAGAACTCACTCTGTAGACCAGCCTGGTCTTGAACTCTGGTCTCCAGAGTGCTGAGATTAAAGGCTTTCGCCACCACACCCAGAAAATTCCAAATTAATGTCACCATTTAATTATTTTTGTTTCCATCTACTTAAGCATTTTATGATGAGTCCACAAACATTGTTTTGGAAATAAAATAAAATAAAATAGAAAAAATTATAAAATGCCAACCATTATAAAATGATATGTTCACAAAAGTACTTCCAATTTTTAAAGTAATTCATTCACTTATCTGTGTATACACAGACATGGGTACACACATGAGTGTGTGCAGACGCATGAGTGAGCAAGCACATGCCACAGGACATGTGTGGAAGTCAGAGCAAAACCCACAGGGTCAGTCCCTTCCTTCTACTACATGGCTCTTGGTAGAAACCCAGGTCAACAGGCTTGGTAGCAAACACCTCTACCTGCTGAACCATCCTGTGCCCCCATAAAATACCTTTACTCCAAAGACGAGACAGCAAGAGACTGAGGGTGAGTAGAGAGAACAGGTACCTCAGTCCCCTCCTGGCACAACTTCAAATTCCCACATCTGGGGGAGCCGATGCAACATTCATTGGGATCTAAAAATGTTCATATTCTTTGACTCCCCCTGTCCCAAAAGCCCAGTTCTGAGTAAAACTAAAAGTGCCAGAGCATAGGTTTCCTGTACAGCGCAGTGTTAAAACAATCTCTGTGCTCATCGCAGACTGGAGGCAGAGTGGCCATTCACAGGATTTTTTTGACCAGTTTCTATCACACCAGCAAAAGAGTGGTGATGCTGCCAGGTGTGTGACAAGGTCCTAAGACAGATGATGGGCAGTTCTCTCCTGTAAGTGAGCCAGAAGCACTGGGCATGAGAGACCACAGAACTTAGCAGTTAGGACTATCTGCACCTGAATGTTCTGTCTGCTAATCAGGAGTTGTGTGACATTTGACAAATTAATTGACCTCTCTGTGTCTCAGCTTCCTAATCTACAAAATAAAATGAATAAATGAATACTTCTTTCATAGGGTCATGTGAATAATATAATATAATATCTGTCTAGTCCTTAAAAAAAACGCTAGATGTGGCCAAAGCACTATGTAAGTGTTATTTGCCATCATTTATTATTATTATTATTATTATTATTATTATTATTATTATTAACATTTGTGCTTGCAAGCAAAAGAGAAATATAGAACTTATAACCAAAGTAGTTACAGGTCAAATCAGAAAACAATGACTACAAATTTCACAGAGCTATTTTGAACTATTGTGTCAGGGTGTATCACCTTTATACTTTTGATAACCAAAAACATTAAAGGAATAATAGGAAGAGATGTGCTTCATAGGCGAGTAGGTCACTCTGGAAAGAAATGCTAGCTTGAATCTCCATTAAGTGAACAGGGCAGACACCCAAACTCCCGGCGGCACTTGGAGCAAAGATGGAGTCCACTGTCTGTAAGAGCCACCTTTTAAGCTGCCGCCACCATGGCTGCTTATGCAGTGCTCCTTCGGTGATTGCCTCAACTATGTTAAAATGCTCTTTTGTTTCCATAAGTGCTCTAAAGATCTGACAATTTCCATTAGCACCTCTGCAGAGAAGTGGCAAAATAAAAGGGAAAATCATATAATAATTGCGAAACCATTCGACCAATTTTTCTTGTCATTTTTCTATTACTTTTAGCTCAGTAAACTTTCTTTTTACTAAAAAAAAAGGCACAGAGTACAAGCAAAAACAATGTATTGTCACACTCTTCAGTGCACCATGGAGACAGCAAAGTTGTTTACATCACATGGAACACACAAAGGAAAGTACAGCACACTCGGGCTGTGCCTCTGTGCACGTGGGCCACATTGGCTGGCTATGGGCAGTTTCTTCATCGTCCAGCCTCCTGCCTTCATTAAGACCCCTTACAGCCTCAAGATACTGTTACTATCAGGAGGGGTTGCTTTCATTATTTTGCGAGTATGTATTTGCTGCATTTATTATCTTCGCTGATGTAGTTAGTGCAACAGCCATGGCCCCTGATATATATATAAAAAGGGATAAAAGCAACAAGTCCCTGCTAACGTTGAGGAGCCTTCCCTGAGCTGGCCGGTGAACCAGCTCCCTGCTAGGATTTGCTCTTACCAAATGGCAGCCCAGGATCCAGAGAGCAATTGCATTCATTACACCTGTCATGGTCAGTATGGGTGCTGTGAAGGATTGCCGGAGGCAGCATAAAGGGAAGTGAAGGCTGCCGGGCTATGGCAGATGCCTAGGACCACTGTCAGGGAGAATCTTCAGAGGAAATTATATCTAAAGTATAACCCATCCGGGTGCATCCTAGACGCCTATGATGTGGAGACCCAGGAAATGGAATCATGAGCAGCATGCGTGTGTATGCCTCTCTGTGGCGTGTGTGTGTGCATGCTCATGCGTGTGTGTGCACAAGCATGTGTACTGAGGAATAAAGATCTAGGTGGAGCCTCGGTGTGGACAGGATGAAGTTGAGAGCCATCCAATGTCAGTTTCTAGCTCCTATAGAAATGAAGCGCCTTCCCAATGCAGGCTGTGACTTTAAGTAACAAAATCACGCAAAGGCAATCTGTGTGCATTCGAAGCAGCGTATTGGTTTCTCTGCAAGCAGTTGACAGTGAGCCGTGCTGACCAGCGGCACTAGGACCGGCTACTTCCCAGGCCCTTGGTGTCACCTTCCCTTGCCTGGGCTTCCGGTCTTCTACAGATTCTCTCGGGGAAAGCCGAGAATGAAGCCGTCAAGGGCATGAAATCTATGTCTGTCTCCTAACCAAAACCTCGGTTTTGTTCTGTGCACATAAGCAAGTCTCTCAAACCCTCCGGGCCTCTTTTATGAAATGGAAAATGAAGCATCCAACACGCAGTAACTGCTTCATTAGTGGGATTGGCTACTGGGGAGGTGACTAGACCTTGGTGTAAATTAGCTTCATTTGCATCTCTAAATGAGGGGTAAAGGCTATGAATGACTTTCAGGTGTCAATCTTTTGGATCCAGAAGCAGGTGACTGGGAAGGGAGCAGCAACAGTGTTAAAGGGACACCGAGCGCTTACCCACAGCCAACTCATTCCCTCTCACACAGTCCCTCTTCGCACTCCATCCTCTGTCACAGCAAGAGGTAGAAATGCCACCCAGGGAGAGAAGGTCCAAAGAGACACTGTGAGGGACGGAGTGGCTGTCATAGCCAGGGCATGGTGGACTGAGTCCTGAAGGGTGAACAAGAGTCTTCCAGAAAGGAAGGAGAGGAGGTGTGTTCCCAGCACAGTGGTCAGCGGGTGTGAAGCAGATGCCAGGAGTAGTCTGACTGTCTTAGGGCGGGTCAGAGATCTAACAGTGCAGCCAACAAACAGAGGCAGGACACAGATTTGGTGTGATGAGTTTGTACACTAAGCAACGGGAAAGGGGTGTGTCACAGGTGACCTCACTGAACTCTGAATATCCATGAGGTTTGTCATGATCTCCTGTGTACAGTACAAATCGGATCCAACAGAGCACCAGTGGCCTGGACCACATAACCCATCAGCACAGTTATCAGACCACTGATGTTTCTGACTCCTGAACACTGCTACCCACATCTGCCCCCTGGACCCCAGAGAGGAACTGAGGGAGGGAAGGCCCTTCGGGCTCACCTTGCCCTTCCCAGACTCCTGCACTCCCCAGGTGAAAATTAATAGCTTTGTCACCATGTCACCTATACTAACTCCTTCCAGAGTTCACACAATAGCATGGTATTCGGAGGCTACAAAGCACTTTGCATTGGTGACCTTGCGAAAGTCACTCAGCTCCCTCAGTGCCTTGGTTTTCTCGCCTGGATTACATGATGCTCACCTCCAATGGTCTCCCTGAGGAAAACCAAATCTCATAGGAAATATCCTTCCACAGTGCATGTGCTCAAAGTCTTGACACACTCATTTGCTCATGGTAAAGTCACTGTTACCTTTCTTGCTCCTTAACACTGCATGGATAAAATCCTGTGTGCAGTTTCCAGATAAGAAGCCAGCTCAGAAGGCTACATAAACCACCCGGCAACAGAGCTGCACAGTGGAGATGGGACCCCAAGCCAGGTCCTCAGGGCTCCCTCCCTCCCGCACCACCTCTTCCACATCCACAAGACAGCCTCTTACAGAGACCCACACTGGAGCACTGGACTGAGCTCCCAATGTCCCAAGGAGGAGCAGAAGGAGGGAAAATATGAGCAAAGAAGTCAGGACCACGAGGGGTGCACCCACCCACGGAGACAGTGGGGCTGATCTATTGTGAGCTCACCAAGGCCAGCTGGACTGCGACTGAAAAACCATGGGATAAAACCGGACTCTCTGAATATGGCGGACAATGAGGGCTGCTGAGAAGCCAAGGACAATG